>NC_134490.1:37574453-37676953 GCF_040206685.1 Ascaphus truei
TGGGAGAATGATGGTTTGAGGCTGCTTTGTTGCCTCAGGACCTGGGCGGCTTACCATCATTGACACAACCATGAATTCTGCATTGTATCAGAAGATTCTAGAGGAGAATGTCATGGTCATCCGTCCGTGAGCTGAAGCGAAAGTGGGTCATGCAGCAAGACAATGATCCTAAACATACACGCAGATCTACAAAAGAATAGCTGCAGAAGAAGAAATTCTGTATTTTAGAATGGTCTAGTCAAGGTCCGGACATAAACCCCATCGAAATGTTGTGGCAGGACCTGATGCGAGCTGTCCATGCAAGGAAGCCGTCAAATGTCACTGAGCTGAAACAGTTCTGTAAGGAGAAATGGGCCAAAATTCCCCAAAACCGATGTGAGAGACTTACCAGCAGTTACAGGAAACGCTTAGTTGAAGTCATTGCTGCTCAAGGAGTACTAAATCTAAAGGTTCAAACACTTTTTCACACAGGGATATTAAATGTTGACTCATTTGTGGACAAATAAATGTGGAAAAAGTATCGTGTTTTTGTGTCATTTATTTGATCAGGATATCATGAAAAAATTATGGAATTTTCGTTATCATTGGGGTTCACAAACTTTTTTTTGCCAGTGTGTATGTGTATATATAAATATATATATTTGCCCGATTGTAAGGCAAGGCTTTTTCAATAAAGTTTCATTGAAAAGTCCATACTTCCCTTATAATCAGGCGTTGCACATGTTGCTGCTCCTGCGTAAGCACTTGCGCATGCGCAGATGGCTAATGTGTTAATAGCAGCCGCCTGTGTATGCGCTGGTGCTGGTGGTCGCACATGCACTGACAGCTGCTGTGTTAATAGTTTACACATGACCGAAGGAGCGCTTGCACATGTGCTCCTCTTGGTCCTGTGTAAGCTATTAATACAGCTGTCTGCGCATGTGGGAGCGCTCACACGTGCGCAAATGGCTACTGTGTTAATAGCTTTCACAGGATTGAAGCTCCTTTCCATCCAGTGTAAGGCAGCAACACAGCAGCCGGCATATTACCTATTTGTTACTGTTAGCTGAGGCTGGAATTGAGTGGGGGTCGTACTTATATTCAGGGTCACCCTATAATCGGGCATGAACGGTATATACGCACACTGTCCTGCACTGATATATATATATACATACACACACACACTGTCCTGCACTGATACATACGCACCTGCACCTATGTTGCTTGAGACGTATGAATTTGTTACCCGGTCGGGTGGAGATTGCCGTCGGGACCACACACAGCCTCCGGTAGAAGTTCCAGCACAATGCAAGTAGAATCACCGCTGGACTGGGGATGAAGGACTGTATTGAACTTGTCATTGTTTATTGCAGTGACCTCAATTGCACAACGTTTCGAGGGCGATTCCTCTTCGTCAGGTTTTACAACTTGGCACCTGACAAAGAGGAATCGCCCCTGAAACACTGAAATAACCAATGATGTAGATAAGAGAAGTTCGATACAGTCCTTTATGGCCAGTCCGGCGGTGATACTACTTTCATTGTGTTTCAATCCCTTTTTTGCATTGCATAATATAAACTAACTTCCACATCTATGCATTGCTGCTCATACACACATGCATGCATCTCACCTACATACATACATACATACATACATACATACTGTATATACATATATACACATATATACTCACACACTTTACACTGCATATAGAAACTATATTTAGCCGATATGAACACTTCTTTGCTTTGCCCACATACACATTGCTGTGCATATTCATGTACATACATATATCTATATCTATATATATACTGAGTTAAGTTATGGTGAGTAAAAAAAGTGACAAAAACCCTCCACAGCAAAGCATATAGCAAATGTAAATATACTGTATGCTCATTTGCATGTCTTAGGCAGGTCTGCAACCCCGCCTTTCCCCATTATCACCCAGCACACAGCACTTCCACTGCAAGGGATTCTGGGAAATGACATGCAAATGAGCACACAGTGCCACTTTTTGCATCAAAAACCATTTTATACATGGTTCCCTATAGGCTTCATTGCATAGCCAGTTAACCAACCCCACACTGATGAGACCCATTAAGGTCGAAACAGCTGTCTGTGGGTGGGTTTTCTGGCTATGCATCTTAACCCTGGCTGTGCTCAAAGCTGTGACCATGCAGCAAGCTTAAGCCTATAGGGAACCATATATAAAATGGTTTTTGAAGCAAAAAGTGGCACTGTGTGCTCATTTGCATGTCATTTCCCAGAATCCCTTGCTGCAGTGGAAGTGCTGTGTGCTGGGTGATAATGGGGAAAGGCGGGGTTGCAGATCTGCCTAAGACATGCAAATGAGTGTACAGTAATATTTTCATTTGCTATATGCTTTGCTGTGGAGGGTTTTTGCCACTTTTTTTACTCACCATAACTTAACCGTGTGTATGTATGTATGTATGTATGTATGTATGTATGTATGTATGTATGTATGTATGTATGTATGTATGTATGTATGTATGTATGTATGTGGGCCCCGGGTATACTTGCAAATGAGCATACAGTTTATTTACATTATATATATATAATACACACACATAAATGTATACATACTGTACAACCTGGATATTAGACTGTATGTATGCGTATATATATAAATATACATACATACATACACACACACACACACACATTGTGCACATACATGATCAGTTGCCGGACCCTCCGGAAGCACAGGGGTTAAATGGAGCAGCACTGCAGGGGTAGGGTTACCCTCTGGCACATGGTCCTTGCCGTGCTCAGGCATGCGCCCCAGGCCCCGCGAGGGTCCTTGTGATTTGATCATGGGACCCAGCGGGAATCGTGGCCTTGAATATTTTCTTGGCTGTTAGCTGGGAAGGGGGGGAGGGGCGGCTGAGAGGGATCCATTTATCTGCCGCCTTTTGTTAAAAGCAAATCCATTAATGTGAGTGGGGGGAAGAGGCATTGGCCTGTGCAGGGGCACCGGCCAATGCCTGTGGCACTGGCTGCATACATGCAGCATAAATATACACTCATAGCACAGCACACATAGTGTGTATGTATATATACACACGTACATGCAGTAATAAATATATACACATAGCACAACACAGTGTGTATGTGTGTATAAATATAAATATAAATATATATATATATATATATATATATATATACACATACACATACATACACATGCAGCATAAATACACACACACAGTGTATATATACTGTATATATATATATATATATATATATATATATATATATATATATATATATATATATATACACACACAGCATAAATATACATGTAGCACAACAAACATATATATATGTTTCAGCACAGCAGTGCAGACATAGTTTTGGAAAAGATACGCTATCTTTTTTTTCAAAACCCCTTTTTCCAAACAGACGCTCCCACCTCGTGATTAGCGGGGTCAGAAGCAATGTCACGCTTTTAACATGCTTTTTTTCTTTTCTTTTTTTACCCCGATATCTAAAAAAAAAATGACCAAACATTTTCTGCATCGTTATGGGACATAGGGTCCGGGGGTCGCAGCACCCTTTACTATTTCTGCCCCCAATTTTAGAAATGTGAGGTTATTTTTCCCATTGCTGTGGCACCGAAGTAACTTTGCGTTCCGTAGTAGGTATGTGAGAGAGAGAGAGCGAGAGAGCGCGAGAGAGCGCGAGAGAGCGCATTATTAAGGTAAAAAAAAAAGTAACAAAAGCCCTCCACAGTAAAGCATAGCAAATGGAAATATTACTGTATGCTCATTTGCATGTCTTAGACAGGTCTGCAACCCTGTCTTTCACCATTATCACCCAGCACACAGCACTTCCACTACAGCAAGGGATTCTGGGAAATTACATGCAAATGCGCACACAGTGTCACATTTTGTCTCAAGCTCACATTACATGAACAACCCTTAAGCCAATGCATTCTGTTCTAAACACAGCTTTTAAACATAGGCTGGGATGAGATGCAAAGCCAGTAAACCCACTCACAGACAGACTGATTCGACCTTGTGGGTCTCTTCAGTGTGAGGTTGGTTGTACTGGCTTTGCTGGTGTGTGTGTGCATATATATGTGTATTATATATGTGTGTGTATGTATGTATACACTTCACAAGGGTGAAGAAATTAAAGTGACAGTGAGCCGGACATATCGCAAGCAGAAATGCCCAACCTTGGACAGGGGTGGTATGCGACTGGATTCCAAGAGATATCAATGGTCCAAGACAACGTCCAAAGGTAAGATGGGAGCATGACATTCGAAAATTAGTTGGAGCAACGTTGTAAGAGACGTGTGCAGAGGTACATATAATGGAGACCGATTTGGGTGAAATTATATCTTGGCTTTATGGAGCCTGTTCCTTTATCAAGGCAAAACATATAAAAACAACAGATAACAAACCCCTATTCCTTTGTAAGGGCTAAATTACTTCCCCAGACCCTATCTGCAGGACTGGAGGGATATTCCCAGTACCAGCCTATCACCTTAAAGTCTCAGGAGATACCTTAAGCAGGTGGCCCTCCAGTCAGTCTCTGGCAGGTTCCTGGGTCCTCTGTGTCCAAGAAATATAGGTGTCTGGGTGACTTGCTCTCAGCACACATTTGTGCTCAAGACAGTGTCTGTGTCCAGGCTTCTCTGCTCTGCTTCTGTCAGCCCAAATGTGAACTCAGGAATCTCTCTCCTGTGTCTCACATCAGGCTTTTCTCAAGAGTCCTAATCAGCCAGATGGCGTCTGGTTGATTGCCTGTGTGCAATTAACCAACACACTGCTGGATTTAGAGGCAGTTTCTCTCAAACAGTGATAAGTCCTTGTTACAAACGTGGAGAAGAGGCTTGCAACCGCAGTACAGGGAAGATCTTTGCAGAGTCCTTCATCCGGCAGTGGGACGACAAGGGCTGAAGATTATATTATAATATATAGGGGACCATGTTATATGGTTTTGAAGAAAAAGGCGGCACTGTGTGCTAATTTGCATGTCATTTCCCAGAATCCCTTGCTGCAGTGGAAGCACTGTGTGCTGGGGGATAATGGTGAAAGGCAGGGTTGCAGACCTGTCTAAGACATGCAAATGAGCGCACAGTAATATTTTCATTCGCTATATGCTTTACTGTGGAGGGTTTTTGTCACTTTTTTTTAACCACCATAAACTTAACTAAGTATAAGTATATATATATATATATATATATATATATACACACACACACACGCACGCACCACACCCCCACACACCCACACATATATGCACCACTATGTGTAAGGGGAAGACTGGCACTGAGGCTGTATGTGCGTGAGGGGGTGGCTGGCACTGGAGCTGTGTGTGTCGTGTGAGCCTGGCACTGGAGCTGTGTGTGTCGTGTGAGCCTGGCACTGGAGCTGTGTGTGTCATGTGAGCCTGGCACTGCCGCTGTGTTTGTGGTGTGAGGCTCGCACTGCGGCTGTATAAGGGGGAGGCTGGCACTGCGTGTGTGTGTGTGTGTGTAAGTGGGAGGCTGGCACTGCATGTGTGCGTGAGGGGGAGGTTGGCACTGCGGCTATGTGAGGGTTGCAGACCTGTCTAAGACATGCAAATGAGCATACAGTAATATTTCCATTTGCTATATGCTTTACTGTGGAGGGTTTTTGTCCCTTTTTTTTACCCACCCTAACCTTAATAATGTGTGGTGAAGACCTACTCTTAGTCTCAAACAAGCAGAGCCAGTACAACCAATCTCACACTGAAGAGACCCACAAGGTCGAAACAGTCTGTCTGTGAGTGGGTTTACTGGCTTTGCATCTCATCCCAGGCTATGTTTAAATGCTGTGTTTAAAGCAGTAGGCATTGGCTTAAGGGTTGCTCATGTAATGTGAGCTTGAGACAAAAGGTGGCACTGTGTGCTCATTTGCATGTCATTTCCCAGAATCCCTTGCTGCAGTGGAAGTGCTGTGTGCTGGTTGATAATGGTGAAAGGCGGGGTTACAGACCTGTCTAAGACATGCAAATGAGCATACAGTAATATTTTCATTTGCTATATATTTTTAAATAGAGAGAGATGAGGAAATTCACTACAACACTTTGTTAAAGGAAAGTTATGGGCGAGATATTAAATAATCAACAAAAAAACTCTGCCCCCTTTTGAATGACATCATTGGGATAAAACCACAATTTTAATCTAAAGATTTAGGGGGCAATTTAATATACACTGGAGCCGCCCAATGGCCACTTCTGAGTATATTGAATTAGCCGTATAATCTATAATTGTGTGTGCGGCCTGCCGTAGGTGGTGTAATAGAGCGGCTTGGTAGAAATGATGCGACTCGGGAAGAACAATGCCACTCGGGATGAAATTAGACTTTTGTCCTGGGGATACGTACAGGTTACACCTGAAAAAGGGGTCCACCCTATTATGAGAGATTATTGGGGAGGAGGGGAATGCTGCAGCAGGAAGGAGGGAGTGAGGAGGGGAGCTGGAGGCTCATTTAAAGCTATACGGGCTGGGGCTTACGGCCGCCCCCTCAGTCACAGAGGCCTGCAGCCTTAGAATTAGGCAAAATACGCATTTTAAAATGATGAAAAGTAAAAGGGCGACGCCAGCGAGAATCGTCTGGATAGTTTCCCACTAAATGTAACTAATTTAAATGTGTAGATTTTACTTTTATTACAAGATTTTCTCTCTCTATCAGGGTTGTCACCCTTCTGGGTTTTACCCGGGGCCTTGGCTCTTACCCTCTCCGGCGGCGGCAGCATCTCCCCCTGCGGGGTCCCGTCAACGTGGCTCCGCCATGTCAAATGTTGCGTTGCCATGACAACGGAACGCCACGTGAGGCCGCGGCGCCGTGCGGTGTCCCGCTGTCACGGCAACTGGACACCGCATGGTGCCGTAACGTCACGTCGTCGTGACCACCATTTGCCGGGACCTTGCAGGAGGTGATGCCGGGAGATGTCACTGCTGGAGAAGGCGAGAGAAATAAATATATAAATAAACAAAATAGATTTTAAAAAAATCTAATTGCAAAAACTCTCTCTCTCTCGTTATAATAATCCTA
The DNA here is from genome assembly GCF_040206685.1 of Ascaphus truei. Lineage (NCBI taxonomy): Eukaryota > Metazoa > Chordata > Amphibia > Anura > Ascaphidae > Ascaphus > Ascaphus truei. Next base: position 37,581,485 of record NC_134490.1, read on the forward strand.
TATTTGTACAGCGCCAACATATGCCGCAGCGCGGTACAGTGGGGGTGCAGAGTGATGTAAATGACATAAACAGAATGACATACAAATAAGGACAGCCGAGCGCAAACACCTGCGGAAGGTAATGATATATACACACACACATAGAAAGAGCTAGGTTAGTTGATTTGTTTCTGTGACGTCACGGCCGATCTCTGAATTCGTTCCATTATTTCAATAGTGTAAACATTTTAAAATGTATATCTTGCAGAATTATAATTTATGCCATTAGATAAAATGTGTGATGTCGTCGATGATGCCATGCAGTGATGTCATCAATTAAGTCATGATGAGCAAAAGAAGGTGTGGGGGGGTGGGGGCAGTTATTATAGATCCCTGGTCATAACTGAGTTTCCCGGCTTATGATCACTTGATTTCTTACCCCTTCATTACTTTAACAGTTTTTGTAGTGAGTTCTTGACACCCTCTACAATTCAATATGCCGTTTTGTTCTCCAATGTAACTATAACACACATCACTGTGAAATGCTCAAAGAACTAGATTGGTCATCACTTGAGTCTAAGCGCAAAGTTCATCATTCCTGTTTTGCCTTCAAATAATTTCTGGGCAAGCTACCCGTCTATCTGAACAAGCTCCTCACCCCTACCACATGCTGCACTTCTCATCTGAGATCTGCCTCCAAAAGACTGTTCATGGTCCCAAGGTTGTATTGTATAGTATGTCTTTATATAGCACCATTAATGTACATAGCGCTTCACAGTACAAATACACGCGACAATCATATAAATAATAAACAACAGATCATGGGAATAAGTGCTTCAGACATATAAGTAACATTTCGGAAGAGGAGTCCCTGCTCCGAAGAGCTTACAATCTAATTGGTAGGTTCAACAAAGTATCCGGCCGCTCCTTCTTCTCTTACCGTGCACCCCAAAACTGGAACAATCTACCGGAGACTCTCACAGCCTCCACCAGTCTAAGTTCTTCCAAAACTAAAGCTGTCTCACATTTTAATCTGGTCTGTAACTGTTACATACACCTATAACATATATTATCTGTAACTGTGCATACAATGTCTTGTATATAATGTATAACCATGCTCACTTAATGTAACTATGTATCTGTCATCATAACTCTGTGCCCAGGATATACTATAATGTATTACTTCCTACATACACAGCACACACATACAATATAGATACAAAACAGATACAGGATATACATACACATAGTATATGAATAGACATAAGACAGATACACAAACAGCGTGCACAGCTCACACACAAACACGCATTATATACACACACACAACCTCACACTGGCACAGAATGGCAGATAAACCGTATACACATGGGCACAGGGCAGAGAAACACAACCTCCGAAACATACACACTACATATTTACAGTCACACAGCACCATCCACTCATACATACGTGCCACTACAGTCCCTGCCACCCCCATTGTATTCAAGGACTTGCAGTTCCTGGGCATTGGTATATGGAGACTACAGATCCCAAGGTGCACTGGGCTGGGAACTCTGGCATGGATTGTCATGTCCCCCTGTCCACAAGCACCATTGTTATCCCACGTGCATGCTGATTGGTAAAGGGAGCGGTCAGTCAGAGGGAGGGGTCCCCGGGGAAAGGGTGGGGGGCACATGAGCTCATCCTATCATAACAAGGAATGGGAAGCAGCCGCACCCTATGAATACAATACAGAGAGATGGCTATATACAGAGAGAAATAGCTTTATACAGAGAGAGAGAGACGGCTATATACAGAGACTACTATATAGAGAGACCGACATACCTTTTTTTTTTACAGCGAGAGAGCACTATATACAGAGAGCAGAGTGTGCACAGAGAGAGAGTCACAGAAAAAAGAATGGGTGCAGAACAGCGCTAATAATACAACAAATGAAAAAATATATAGGCAGCCAGGTGAATAACTGGTAGTACAACCAGTCAGAGTGACAAAACAAAAAAAGGGGTAACCGGCGCCAGAGGGGTTAAAATATCAAACCGATTATGGTGTATAGTCCAAATGCAGTCCTTAAGATGATGGAATATGATGATTCTCACCTCAACGGGATATATGTGGAAAGAAGACAGTGGAAGTGCTGTATGCTGGGTGATAATGGGGAAAGGCGGGGTTGCCGACCTGGCTAAGACATGCAGATGAGCATACAGTTGTATTTGCATATTTGCTTTCCTGTGGAGGGTTTTTGTCACTTTTTTTACTCACCATAACAAATATATATATATATATATATATAACTAACAGGTACACCTTAGTTCCACTGTCAGTGAGGGATGGAGGAGAATCCACATAAGGAAAACCTCTGATAGAGGCATTGTATCCCATACTTATTGTGATATATATATATATATATATATATATATATACATACACACATACACACACACACACACACACACACATATATATATAAATATATATATATCCAATACAATCCAGCACAACTTTGCACAGAAACATTTATCGCAGCTATTCTTTGTCTGATGTGCAGTATGAATGTCACCCGCTGGTGTCTGACGTGTAGGTTACCCGTGACCTCTTGTTGTTTGACGGGTGATAATCATATCTTCTGATTTCATTGGACACGTAGTAAGCATGTCATCAGCCGGCAGCTGCTGCAATTAGCTGAAGGCTGAGCGACAACCAATGGTGGCACGGCAGGAACAGCGGGTCTGCAATATCATGTACAATAGATACAGGTGGGCTTCAGCAGGTGCAGGACCCATGTCACACGTCACACACGCGTGTCACTGAGCACCGCTGCGTGTCCTCTACATGCCTACAGTTTATTGAGCGAGGAACCCCTTCACTGCTAGAGCAAGTCAGCAACACAATGGCAGTGAAAGGGTTACCAGGCGTGCCGTGTATCCCAGAATAATCCCGTCCCGGAGTTGTGCTCTCCTGTATTCACACTTCCATGGCTCAGCGTGTGACGCGAGGCACAGGCCGTGACAGGAATACCACAGCAATTCCAAAGTGACTTTAGCCAGGGGGAGGTCAGGCAGGGAGCGCTGCTTAGCAACAGTGCCGGCCTCACCCCCCCCCCCCCGTCCGTGTGTGACAGGCACCTGTGGGTGACACTGTCGTGACATGAGGCACGCACGCTGCATACGTCTCCTCTACTAAACACGGGATAATCTGCGCAGGGTGCTGACAATCTGGGAACACAGATCTATGTGAACATCGGGGACCTGTCACCCTAAATACATCAACCCCATTCAGCAATGTGTTCGGGGCACTGGCACTAAAGGGGTTAACTGAGACCTCTCCGTCCCCTCTGCTCCTTCTCACAGTGATCGTCCCTCTTTGCTGTCGCAGTCCCCATACACCTGGGAGATCAGGTAGCCACCTCTGGGGTGGAATCCCAGCTGCATATTTCCATCTCTCTGCTTTGCACAGCAGCAATGTAATCACTGCACTGCCTCTGGCAGTGACCCTGCAACATCTTATTAAAGTAACCTTGCTACTGAGTGCCTTATTGCCCCTGTAAGATCGTATTGTAATAACCTGGCTCCTGAGTGCGTTATTCGCCCTGTTAAAGCTTATTGCAGTAACCTGGCTCGAGTGCCTTATTGCTTCTGTCATATCTCATTGCAGTAACCCTACTACTGAGTGCCTTATTGCCCCCCTGTAACATCTTATTGCAGTAACCTGGCTTCCGAGTGCCTTATTGCCTCACTGGCTGAGGCTAGCATTGCGTTACCGACCTGGTCTGTGTAAAAACAGCACAATAATACAAGTGGAGCCCCCCTGCGTGTCCTGGCTGTTTGTCTGGCTGCAGACGCTCCCTTTTGGCTCCTGGCCCCCTTGGCTTCTTGCCCTGCGTTCCACACACCAGAATCCAGAATGATTAACAAGGGACCAGCTGGACAAACCTGCTCTTCCCACTTGTTTTGCTGAACTCTGGGTGACTGGGATTGGGGTGGAGAAGGTGAGGATGGAAGACCAATGGGTGTTAATTTTCCGAGCTGCAGAGGCCCCTGCAAACCGCAAAGCTCTCAAGTGTGGTGATCCAACAGCACCCCTGGTGTCATTAACCCCTTCAGTGGCAGAGGGGCTTCTAACGCAATGAGCATGGATATATAACACGCACAGACCCCTAGAGAATGAAATATATATCAATATATCATTTATAATAAAGGCCCTTTAGATTGCCCATTTTTTTAACCGCTATACCTCCTACCCGAACTCCTATTGCCCCATATAACCCCCTCCCAATAACTCCTCCTATTGCTCCATATAACCGCTCCCTATAACTCCTATTGCCCCATATAACCCCCTCCCAATAACTCCTCCTATTGCTCCATATAACCGCTCCCTATAACTCCTATTGCCCCATATAACCGCTCCCTATAACTCATCCTATTGATCCATATAACCTCTCCCTATAAATCCTTCTAGTGCCCCATATGATTCTTCTATTGCCCCATATAAACCCTCGCTCAATCTCCTCCTATTGCCCCATATAACCGTTCCCTATAACTCCTCCTGTTGCTCCATATAACCGTTCCCTATAACTCCTCCTGTTGCCCTATGTAACCGCTCCCTATAACTCCTCCTTGGTACAGAAATATTAGCCCTATAAAAAGGTGCACCCTTGATGTCTCAGATTCTGTCCCAGACTGATCAGTAAAGTCAGGTTTCCAGGAGCCCCACAAAGCTGTAATGCACCGCAGGATTTGGGATACCCCTTCCACTGTCTACATGTGTGTGATTTATCGCTCACACCGCAGGGAGGCGGGAGCCGTGGCAACATCTCCATGGAAACAAAGATGAAGCAGGTGTCAGGGGACTGGGGAGATGCACAGCAGAGAGATACAGTGTCTGCAGCATGGACACACACAGTATACACATAGAGCAGAGAGATACAGTGTCTGCAGCATGGACACACACAGAATACACATAGAGCAGAGAGATACAGTGTCTGCAGCATGGACACACAGAATACACATAGAGCAGAGAGATACAGTGTCTGCAGCATGGACACACAGAATACACAGAGCAGAGAGATACAGTGTCTGCAGCATGGACACACACAGTATACATATAGAGCAGAGAGATACAGTGTCTGCAGCATGGACACACACAGTATACACATAGAGCAGAGGGATAGTGTCTGCAGCATGGACACAGTATAAACATAGAGCAGAGAGATGCAGTGCCTGCAGCATGGACACACAGTATAACACTGATACACATAGCAGAGCGATGCAGTGCCTGCAGCATGGACACACAGTATACACACTGATACACATAGCAGAGCGATGCAGTGCCTGCAGCATGGACACACAGTATACACACTGATACACATAGCAGAGAGGATACAGTGGCTGCAGCATGGACACGCAGTATACACACTGATACACATAGCAGAGAGGATATAGTGGCTGAAGCATGGACACACAGTATACACACTGATACACATAGCAGAGAGGATGCAGTGCCTGCAGCATGGACACACAGTATACACACTGATACACATAGCAGAGCGATGCAGTGCCTGCAGCATGGACACGCAGTATACACACTGATACACACAGCAGAGAGGATACAGTGGCTGCAGCATGGACACACAGTATACACACTGATACACATAGCAGAGAGGATGCAGTGCCTGCAGCATGGACACACAGTATACACACTGATACACTTAGCAGAGCGATGCAGTGCCTGCAGCATGGACACGCAGTATACACACTGATACACATAGCAGAGCGATGCAGTGCCTGCAGCATGGACACGCAGTATACACACTGATACACACAGCAGAGAGGATACAGTGGCTGCAGCATGGACACACAGTATACACACTGATACACATAGCAGAGAGGATGCAGTGCCTGCAGCATGGACACACAGTATACACACTGATACACTTAGCAGAGAGGATATAGTGGCTGAAGCATGGACACACAGTATACACACTGATACACATAGCAGAGAGGATGCAGTGCCTGCAGCATGGACACGCAGTATACACACTGATACACATAGCAGAGAGGATATAGTGGCTGAAGCATGGACACACAGTATACACACTGATACACATAGCAGAGAGGATGCAGTGCCTGCAGCATGGACACACAGTATACACACTGATACACTTAGCAGAGCGATGCAGTGCCTGCAGCATGGACACGCAGTATACACACTGATACACACAGCAGGGCGATGCAGTGCCTGCAGCATGGACACACAGTATACACACAGCAGAGCGATGCAGTGCCTGCAGCATGGACACACAGTATACACACTGATACATACAGCAGAGCGATGCAGTGCCTGCAGCATGGACACACAGTATACACACTGATACACACAGCAGAGCGATGCAGTGCCTGCAGCATGGACACACAGTATACATATACACACAGCAGAGCGATGCAGTGCCTGCAGCATGGACACACAGTTATACATGCAATCACACATTAACATTCCAGTGCTAACTGCACCAAACCCATCACACTTCCTGCAGAGAGCAGACAGGCACAATGAACTCAGGGACAGGACATCGCTGTGCATCCCATTATGTGATAGCTGTTAGCTGATGAGAGATAGCTGTTGATCCAACTACGAGGTAGCTGTGAGCTGATGTGAGATAGCTGTGTGCCAATGAGAAATAGCTATGCATTGCACTATGGGATAGCTGTGCATCCCACCATGACAGGGGTGGCCAACTCCAGCCCTCAGGGGCCAGCAACAGGACAGGTTTTAAAGATATCCTTGCTTCAGCACAGGTTTGCTCAATGAGACTGAGCCACCTGTGCTGAAGCAGGAATAGCCCTAATACCTGGCCTGTTGCTTGCCCTTGAGGACTGGAGTTGGCCACACCTGTACTATGAGATAGCTCTGAGCCAATGAGAAGCAGCTGTGCTTCTCGCTATGAGAGAGCTGTTAGCCAATGAGAACTAGCCATGCATCTCATGCTGCGATAGCTGTGAGCTGGTGGAAGATAGCTGTGCGTGTAATGGCCTCTGGTTGCCCCTGATTCTGGTGCTGGGAGTGAGGCGCAGGATGCATTAGTGATCAGGATGTGCAGTGTCAGGGGGGGGGGGCGCAGTCTGAGTGCTGGGGGGCTCCTGTATATTTAATGAGGAGCGGAAATAAGATGCACTCAGACCCCCGTGGGATTAATAACCCCCCTCCTCCCTGGTCTGGAGGCAACAGGGCACTTAGGGAGACAACGAACTGTCACTAACAAAGCTCAACCATTTATCTAGAGATCCATCAAGTATAAGCCATGCACTACAAAGCATGCAAACCTTCCAGGCCCAGGGAAAAGGTGCAACATGTCAGAGGTAATAAAGGCAGTGTGCAGAGCTCAGCGGCACCGCCAGCGTTACTGCCCATGTACTTAAGCCTAAAAGCGCTCGATATCCCCGGAATGTTTAACATCCACGTCTGGGATAATGTTATGCTGTCCTTTAATTATGTGAAATCACAGACAGAGAGAAGTTCAGGGTTTTCTGCTCCCGCAGACTGGGAGAGGGGTTAATGGGTTTGTTGTCTCACAGAATAGGAGAGGGGTTAAGGGGCTTGCGGTCCCACAGAATGGGAGAGGGGTTAAGGGGCTTGCGGTCCCACAGAATGGGAGTGGGGTTAAGGGGCTTGCGGTCCCACAGAATGGGAGAGGGGTTAAGGGGCTGCGGTCCCACAGAATGGGAGAGGGGTTAAGGGGCTTGCGGTCCCACAGAATGGGAGTGGGGTTAAGGGCTTTGCGGTCCCACAGAATGGGAGAGGGGTTTGTGGTCCCACAGAATGGGAGAGGGGTTAAGGGGTTTGCAGTCCCACAGAATGGGAGAGGGGTTTGTGGTGAAGAGGTTAAGTAGTCATGAGATATGGGTTAAGGGGTCACTAACACAACAGACAGGGTGTAAGTATATTTGGATACAGCCCTGCGGTCCAGGTGAGAAGTGATAGGATCCGAGTACGGTCAACGAATTAATTATTTAATTGCACAATCCTTGTATAACCTCATTCCCTCCTGCATAGAGCATCACGTACCTCAATCAGTGGCTCAGTCAAAGAGGGGGGTCTTGAGGACTGGAGTTGAACACACCCTTGCATTATAGCATCAATATGTCCAATATACTGTACTGTACACTACCTGTATACACTCACTATTTACAGCATGAAGCACCTGGCCATACTATGACAGCTCTCATTACAGTAACAGGGTAACGCTAATATGCCCTGTGACACTACTGTTATCACTGACGCTTTAGCTGCCAGTCACAATAAGATACCTGTAAACGTGCATACCCACATACTGTAGCTGGACAGTTACATTTCTTCGGGGTCTCTAAAGGGGGAAGTGTTTGTCAATCATGTGTTTCCTTCCCCCCTAATCCCACCTGTCCTTATCAGACAGCCCCCAATAAAGATAAGGGGAAGTGGGGAGGGGGAACTCTGGCTGATCACCCAGTGACATCACACACAAGAGCAGCAATCCCGCCCCTCCCAAGTGTCACTTTAAAGAAATGAATTAAATACCTTTTATTTTACTCAAATCTGACACCTAAAAGTGTATCGATTACCCAGAGGGCCCTTGGAACATGTCACTGGAATTAGTTCACTTTTTGTACTAGGAGGGATTTCCCCTTTAAGGGACATTAGCAATGATATGCAAATGAAGTGTTGTCATGACATTGCATATCCACTAAAGTCCATTAAGATGAATAATAACTTTATTTCATATGAAAGTTTCTTCCCGACAGGACTCAGAGCACGTCACAACTACAGGATAGTGCAGAGTACACAGCACATAGGATAGTTACAGGCACAGTCCCTGCCCAGATTTCTTACGCCTGAGGCACAGGGAGATAAAGTGACCTGCCCAAGGTCACAAGGGCAGACACCGGGAATTGAACCAGGTTTCCCAGATTCAGACTCATTGTTTGCAGTCAGTGTCATTACTCACTGAGCCGCTCCTTCTCCCTTAACACATGCCCTTAACATGATGTTATTATACCTAAACTTGGTGTTACCCCCATTTAAACACTGAAATAGTCAGGCATCCTTTTAATACCATTGTATTATTTCCCTGCATCATTACCTCTCCTCTCTCTACCCTTCAGCAAAAGCACTATTTGGGGGTCTGCTTAGGGAGAACACCGAGACTGGCATGACGCCAAGGTACTGGGAGATAACACAGCGGTATGCTAGAATAACGTGACGTTTACCCTAATGAGATGTCGTTAGGACGACGATGTTTTTGCATATAACTAGCTGTGATGATACCATGTTATCTTAGAAAACGTGGCGTCCGCTTCTGTTTGAGGGAACGCCACATTATGAACCCTGGTTGAACGGGGATTTGTGGGCCTAGCCCTAAACATTGCTTTACACTAATTACTGAACAGACACACTAATTCCTGCGCATGTTCACTAGCGCACACTTGCTGCCATTAAGTAAACCCTTCCCTGCCAGTGTGTGGATTAGTACAGTTTATCACAGTACTATAAACCCACGCACACGCAGGGACACCTTCCCCCAAACCCTCCTCACCTCTTCAGCACTGCAGAGGTTAATCAGAAAGGTACTATGGGGGGGGGGGGGGCGGTTTGACCTGTGATCTGTCTGACATCTGGCTCCCAGATGTGACCTGTTAGGAGGGTCCCTTTCTCTTCCAGTGTTCCCCACCTCCCAGGGGGTTCCTGTGGAATTTCATTGAAGTTTAAAGCTCCCGGCTGAGTGATGTGCTGCACAGAGCATCTGGGTCATATTACCCAAGGGGTAACCCAACTTCTAAGTTTCTTACAGCAGGAGGATGAACACTGGCACAGCCAACAGACAAGGTTCCCCCCCCCCCCCAATGTACCTGGCCCCCCTATCTCTGGCTTTAAATCTATGCGTGTTATTATATTAGCGCTCTGCGTGTTATATCTCTCTGCGTGTTATTATATCTCTCTGCGTGTTATTAATTATCTCTGCGTGTTATTATATATCTCTGCGTGTTATTATATCTCTCTGCGTGTTATTATATCTCTCTGCGTGTTATTATATCTCTCTGCGTGTTATTATATCTCTGCGTGTTATTATATCTCTCTGCGTGTTATTATATCTCTCTGCGTGTTATTATATCTCTCTGCGTGTTATTATATATCTGCATGTTATTACATCGCTCTGCGTGTTATTATATCTCTCTGCGTGTTATTATTTATTTATTTATAAAATCTGCGTGTTATTATTTATTTATTTATAAAATATTTTACCAGGAAGTAATACATTGAGAGTTACCTCTCGTTTTCAAGTATGTCCTGGGCACAGAGTAAAACAAATAATACATGGTTACAAGTACAGTTACATAAATGAACAAGGTATACATTATATACAAGACATTGCATGCACAGTTAAAGAAAATATATATTATGGGCGTATGAAACAGTTACAGACCAGATTAAAGTGTGAGACAGCCTTAGATTTGAAAGAACTTAAGCTGGTGGTTATATCACTCTGCGTGTTATTATATATCTCTGTGTGTTATTATATCTCTCTGCGTGTTATTATATCTCTCTGCGTGTTATTATATCACTCTGCGTGTTATTATATCTCTCTGCGTGTTATTATATCGCTCTGCGTGTTATTATATCGCTCTGCGTGTTATTATATCTCTCTGCGTGTTATTATATATCTCTGCGTGTTATTATATCTCTCTGCGTGTTATTATATCTCTGCGTGTTATTATATCCCTGCGTGTTATTATATATCTGCGTGTTATTATATCTCTCTGCGTGTTATTATATCTCTCTGCGTGTTATTATATATCTCTGCGTGTTATTATATCTCTCTGCGTGTTATTATATCTCTCTGCGTGTTATTATATTTCTCTGCGTGTTATTATATCTCTCTGCGTGTTATTATATCTCTCTGCGTGTTATTATATATATCTGCGTGTTATTATATCTCTCTGCGTGTTATTATATCTCTGTGTGTTATTATATCTCTCTGTGTGTTATTATATCTCTGCGTGTTATTATATCTCTGCGTGTTATTATATCTCTCTGCATGTTATTATACCTCTGTGTGTTATTATATCTCTATGTGTGTTATTATACCTCTGTGTGTTATTATATCTCTCTGTGTGTTATTATATCTCTGCGTGTTATTATATCTATGTGTGTTATTATATCTCTCTGCGTGTTATTATACCTCTGTGTGTTATTATACCTCTGTGTGTTATTATACCTCTGTGTGTTATTATATCTCTGCGTGTTATTATATCGCTGTGTGTTATTATATCTCTCTGCGTGCTATTATATCTCTGCGTGTTATTATATCTTTGTGTGTTATTATATCTCTCTGTGTGTTATTATATCTCTGCGTGTTATTATATCTCTGCGTGTTATTATATATCTCTGTGTGTTATTATATCTCTGCGTGTTATTATATATCTCTGTGTGTTATTATATATATCTCTGCGTGTTATTATATCTCTGCGTGTTATTATATATCTCTGTGTGTTATTATATCTCTGCGTGTTATTATATATCTCTGTGTGTTATTATATCTCTGTGTGTTATTATATATCTCTGTGTGTTATTATATCTCTGTGTGTTATTATATCTCTGCGTGTTATTATATATATCTCTGCGTGTTATTATATCTCTGCGTGTTATTATATATCTCTGTGTGTTATTATATCTCTGTGTGTTATTATATATCTCTGCGTGTTATTATATCTCTGCGTGTTATTATATCTCTGCGTGTTATTATATCTCTGCGTGTTATTATATATATCTCTGCGTGTTATTATATCTCTGCGTGTTATTATATCTCTGCGTGTTATTATATATCTCTGCGTGTTATTATATCTCTCTGCGTGTTATTATATCTCTCTGCGTGTTATTATATCTCTCTGCGCGTTATATCTCTCTGCGTGTTATTATATATCTCTGCGTGTTATTATATCTCTCTGGGTGTTATTATATCTCTCTGCGTGTTATTATATCTCTCTGCGTGTTATTATATCTCTCTGCGTGTTATTATATATCTCTGCGTGTTATTATATCTCTGCGTGTTATTATATATCTCTGTGTGTTATTATATCTCTTTGCGTGTTATTATATCTCTGTATGTTATTATATCGCCCTGTGTTATTATATCTCTCTGCGTGTTATTATATGTTATATCTCTGCATGTTATTATATCGCTCTGCATGTTATTATATCTTTCTGCATGGTATTGTATCTCTGCATGTTATGATATTGCTCTGCATGTTATTATAACGCTCTGCGTGTTATTATATATTATATCTCTGCATGTTATTATATCGCTCTGCATGTTATTATATCTTTCTGCATGGTATTGTATCTCTGCATGTTATGATATTGCTCTGCATGTTATTATAACGCTCTGCGTGTTATTATATATTATATCTCTGCATGTTATTATATCGTTCTGCGTGTTATTATATATTATATCTCTGCATGTTATTATATCGCTCTGCGTGTTATTATATATTATATCTCTGCATGTTATTATATCGCTCTGCATGTTATTATATCGCTCTGCATGTTATTATAACGCTCTGCATGTTATTATATCGCTCTGCATGTAATTATATCGCTCTGCGTGTTATTATACAGCTCTGCGTGTTATTATATCTCTCTGCGTGTTATTATATCGCTCTGCGTGTTATTATATCGCTCTGCGTGTTATTATATCGCTCTGCGTGTTATTATATCGTTCTGCGTGTTATTATATATTATATCTCTACGTGTTATTATAACACTCTGCGTGTTACTATATTTCTTCTGGCACTCAGGGAATTTAAACCCTGTTTTTGGAGGTGCCTGTGGCTCCTTATTGAAGCCTCTCTCTCCGCTCTCTGAGCACCTGACAGGGTTAATATCCTGAATCTGCAGTAGAAACATCCCGCTGAGCCGCACAAGTGGTTGTTGGGTCAGTGAGGCTCCCACACACTCAAAGCACCCGCACATCCAGGGCAAGCACAGTACTGACAGGCGTCACACACATGTGCCCAGAGGTGACAGTGGCACTGCCACCTGGTGCTAAATAACCAGATCACATGAGGTCTGATACATCCCCCCAAACCAACAACTGCACCCCACCCTCCCCTATCCACTGACTGCACACATAATGAAGGACACCAGGGGACAGGAGGGACACTCCCTACACAGACAAACATCCTACAGCAAGGACACTCAGGGAGGCAGGAGAAGCAGGCGAAGCAAAGATACAGGAGCAGCACAGAGAGGCAGGAGAAGCAGAGATACAGGAGCAGCACAGGGAGGCAGGAGAAGCAGAGATACAGGAGCAGCAGAGAGAGGCAGGAGCAGCAGAGAGAGGCAGGAGCAGCACAGGGAGGCAGGAGAAGCAGAGATACAGGAGCAGCACTGTGAGGCAGGAGAAGCAAAGATACAGGAGCAGCACAGAGAGGCAGGAGAAGCAGAGAGAGGCAGCAGCAGCAGAGAGAGGCAGGAGCAGCACAGGGAGGCAGGAGAAGCAGAGATACAGGAGCAGCACAGGGAGGCAGGAGAAGCAAAGATACAGGAGCAGCACAGAGAGGCAGGAGAAGCAGAGATACAGGAGCAGCACAGAGAGGCAGGAGAAGCAGAGATACAGGAGCAGCACAGGGAGGCAGGAGCAGCACAGGGAGGCAGGAGCAGCACAGGGAGGCAGGAGCAGCACAGGGAGGCAGGAGCAGCATAGAGATATAGGAGGAGGACAACAACAGCACAGAAAGACAGGAGCAGCACTGAGAGGCAGGAGCAGCACAGGGAGGTAGGAGCAGCACATGGAGGCAGGAGCAGCAGAGAGAGGCAGGAGCAGCACAGGGAGGCAGGAGCAGCACAGGGAGGCAGGAGGAGGACAACAACAGCACAGGGTGGCGGAGCATTAGGGACCATGCAAAGAGAAGTAAAATTCAGCAGCATTACGGAGATGGGTTGAGCAGTTGAGGGTGCAGGGAGCAGATGTGAGATCAGGAATTTGAGGACCAGCCTTGAGGCATAACAATACAAAAGGATGGGGTGCAAGGAGATACAATAGGGGTGTGCAGTAAGATGCATGAGGGTGTTCAGAGAGATTCAGGGATGTGTGTGTGCAGGAAGATGTGGGTGTGTGTAGAGAGGTGTAGGGAGATACAGAAGGGGTGTTAAGGAAGATACAGAAGGGGTGTGCAGGGAGATAGTGTGCAGGGAGATACAGATGGGGTGTGTAGGGAGATGCAGAAGGGGTGTGCAGGGAGATGCAGAAGGGGTGTGCAGGGAGATACAGAAGGGTGTGAAGGGAGATACATAAGGGGTGTGCTGTGGGATGCAGCAGGGGTGTGCAGGGAGACACATGGTGTGCAGGGAGATACAGAAGGGGTGTGCAGGGAGACACAGAAGGGGTGTGCTGGCAGATACAGAAGGGGTGTGCAGGGAGATACAGAAGGGGTGTGCAGGGAGACAGAAGGGGTGTGGAATGGGATGCAGGAGAGGTTTGTATGGAGATGTAGGGAGCAAATTAGACATGTGCAGAGAGGAGCAGTGATTTAATGCTGTGTAGGGTGTAGTAGAGAATGTGATGGTCCGTCCTACTCACTCCATGGTGCAGCCTCTGCTGTTCCCGGTGCAACTTCCTGCAGCAGCTCGGGGTGATGTGCAGGCGGCAGAGCCCGGTCCGGCCCTGTGTATGTATATCTGTGACAGGAGGGAGGCACCGGAGGAGCAGCATCCTCTGCACAGGATTTAATTGTGCATGCGCATAGCACCCCCTGCAGGAGACCAGACGGAGGAGCATCCACTGCACAGTGGCTTCTACATGCACATAGCACACCCTGCTGGAGACAGGAGGAGCAGCAACATCGGCACAGTAACATGTAGATGCGCATAGCACCCCCTGCTGGAGATAGGAGCAGATTTGTCTACACAATGTACTGTACAGTATTGGAATACCCTCCAACTGTACCATTTTAGCAGGTACACTATGTATGTATGCATAGCTTTATTTATATAGCGCCATCCATGTACATAGCGCTTCACAGCAGTAATACATGTGACATAATAATATAACATAAAGTGCTTGAGACATAAATGTAACATGAGGAAGGAGTCCTTGTCCCGAAGAGCTTACAATCTAAGTGCATGATATTGTGTCCTGCAAGACCAGCTGCACCTCTTAAACATAAATGTTTTTGTGTGTGGGACGCTGCAAAGGTTTGGGACTCCCATTGAAACGGCTTGGAAGTACCTCCATCCAGCACGTGTAGAGAAACTGCAGTGATACTTTTTTTTGTTGTGCAAAACGTTGGACGGTCTGCATTGGTGGGCAACACCTGCGGCCCCCAAGCACTGACCCTCCCAGGAGCCAGCTCTCCCTCTCACTCCGGCGCAGAGGAAGCGGAGATGTAACCGGCGTGGATCGTAGCTTCTCCCCTCTTCCTCATCTGCTTAATAACAGTGCGCTGATACATACTGTGCTGCCCCGCTCCTTTCCTGCGCTAATCACCAGTTCCCTGGGTAAGAAGAGGAGCGGAGCAGGAGTCTCCAACGCGCCGGCATTATGCAGCTAACCGGAGCAAGGCGATGCTCCTACCCACAGCTGTTACGTCCCTTCTGCCTGTGCACCATTTATGTGAGTAATGCGCAGCGCTTTTGAGGGCACATGTGGCACTTGAGGTATATCAAGTTGCCCACCACTGATCTACATGCGCACAGCACACCCTGCTGGATACAGGAGGAACAGCATCCTCTGCACAGTATATAAACAGGAGCAGAGTAAAGCTGCGTCCAGGGTCAGCGCCCGTGCTGAGGCGCGCTCACGCTCAGCACTGAGCTCCTGCAGCCGCAATGAGAGAGGCTTTAGCAGGGGCTCGCGCACGCTTCTGCAAGCGTGCAGAAGCGTGTGTCTTAGGAAAATTTTAGATTTGGCGCTCGCCGGAGCGCAGGGCCGGTCACGTGAGCGGTTCCGTGACGTCACTGGCCCGCCCCCGACACGCCCCCGGATGGCGCACTAACCAAGGCCAGGGAAAGCACCCGCTTTCCCTCAGCCTCAGCGCGCCTCTGCACGGGAGAAGGCACCCTGGACGAGGCGTGCAGGAGTGAAGGTGGAGCCGTATAGGGTGCCGTTTTTTTGATTGGGATGACCCCACCCATCTCTGACACACAATCTATTCATGATTCCCCAACATACTCTGTAGCGCAGTACAGCGGGGTGAGAGACTGTGATATAACCTGTAGACTAGTCACGGTATTACCAAATCATAGATCTGATCCAAAGAGGTTAGGGAAGGAGAGAGAGAGTAGGCAAGGGGAGTGTGAGACACACAACGTGCTGGTGGGAGGAGAGTAGTTATGGGGTGTGCTGGGGGAGAGTAGAGATGGGGTGGGCTGGGGGATAGTAGGGAAAGGGTGTGCTGGGGGATAGTAGGGAAGGGGAGTGCTGGGGGAGAGTAGAGATGGGGAGTGCTGGGGGGAGAGTAGAGATGGGGTGTGCTGGGGGAGAGTAGAGATGGGGTGTGCTGGGGAAGAGTAGAAATGGGGTGTGCTGGGGGACAGTAGAGAAGGGGTGTGCTGGGGAAGAGTAGAGATGGGGTGTGCTGGGGGAGAGTAGAGATGGGGTGTGCTGGGGGAGAGTAGAGATGGGTGTGCTGGGGGAGAGTAGAGATGGGGTGTGCTGGGGGAGAGTAGAGATGGGGTGTGCAGGGGGAGAGTAGAGATGGGGAGTGCTAGGGGAGAGTGGAGATGGGGTGTGCTGGGGGAGAGTAGAGATGGGGAGTGCTGGGGGAGAGTAGAGATGGGGTGTGCTGGGGGAGAGTAGAGATGGGGAGTGCTGGGGTAGAGTAGTGATGGGGTGTGCTGGAGGATAGTAGAGATGGGGTGTGCTGGGGGAGAGTAGAGATCGGGTGTGCTGGGGGACAGTAGAGATGGGTGTGCTGGGGGAGAGTAGAGATGGGGAGTGCTGGGGGAGAGTAGAGATGGGGAGTGCTGGGGGAGAGTAGAGATGGGGTGTGCTGGGGGAGAGTAGAGATGGGGAGTGCTGGGGGAGAGTAGAGATGGGGTGTGCTGGGGGAGAGTAGAGATGGGAAGTGCTGGGGTAGAGTAGAGATGGGTGTGCTGGGGGAGAGTAGAGATGGGCAGTGCTGGGGTAGAGTAGAGATGGGTGTGCTGGGGGACAGTAGAGATGGGGTGTGCTGGAGGACAGTAGAGATGGGTGTGCTGGGGGACAGTAGAGATGGGTGTGTTGGGGGAGAGTAGAGATGGGGTGTGCTGGGGGAGAGTAGAGATGGGGTGTGCTGGGGGAGAGTAGAGATGGGGAGTGCTGGGGGAGAGTAGAGATGGGGAGTGCTGGGGGAGAGTAGAGATGGGGTGTGCTGGGGGAGAGTAGAGATGGGGTGTGCTGGGGGAGAGTAGAGATGGGGAGTGCTGGGGGAGAGTAGAGATGGGGTGTGCTGGGGGAGAGTAGAGATGGGGAGTGCTGGGGGACAGTAGAGATGGGGTGTGCTGGAGGACAGTAGAGATGGGTGTGGTGGGGGACAGTAGAGATGGGTGTGTTGGGGGAGAGTAGAGATGGGGAGTGCTGGGGGAGAGTAGAGATGGGGTGTGCTGGGGGAGAGTAGAGATGGGGTGTGCTGGGGGAGAGTAGAGATGGGGAGTGCTGGGGGAGTGTAGAGATGGGGTGTGCTGGGGGAGAGTAGAGATGGGGTGTGCTGGGGTAGAGTAGAGATGGGGTGTGCTGGGGGAGAGTAGAGATGGGGTGTGCTGGGGGAGAGTAGAGATGGGGTGTGCTGGGGGAGAGTAGAGATGGGGAGTGCTGGGGGACAGTAGAGATGGGGTGTGCTGGAGGACAGTAGAGATGGGTGTGCTGGGGGACAGTAGAGATGGGTGTGTTGGGGGAGAGTAGAGATGGGGTGTGTTGATGGAAGTGGTGTGTGTGAGGACGGGACAGGTCTGGTTACCCTTAGTTCTTTGTAAAGTGGATTACACCTCGGGATGCATATTGGGTCCTGCACAGGACTGCGGCGGATCAGGGAGCAACCAGGACTTCTTATGAAGTATTTATATGATATGTAGTATTACTACTGTGAAGCGCTATGTACATTTATGGCGCTATATAAATAAAGTGATATAACAAAGAGTAAATGCTGCACACCACAATATGATAAAGAGTGATACAATCACCGGTGCTCCCATCAATGTACAATCGGCTGCATCCAACCCACGGCATACAAAAGGGAATGAAGATGGGGCACAAAAATAAAGAGATTTATTAAAGCATACACAACGTTTCGACCCTAAGGTCTTTGTCAAGCTACTTTTTGCACTTGACAAAGACCTTAGGGTCAAAACGTTGTGTATGCTTTAATAAATCTCTTTATTTTGGAAATCCGTGTGCCCCATCTTCATTCCTTTTTGCTATATAAATAAAGACATACTGTACAATACAATACAAGTAGATCCTGGTCTCAGCACGGTGCTGGAGGAGAGAGCGCAGCTACAAACAAGCAGCAGCATTACCTGTGACCTAATGTCCATCTGAACATAAGTGGGGCGGGTATGAGGGGGGTCCCTCTTAGCTCTGGTCTGAGACATAGAAAGTATGGAGTGATGCAGCTGTTACTGACACACTTTGTTGTGTTGATAACAGAAACTCCTCCTGTGTCTCCAACTAATTACTGTGTGTGTGTGTGTGTGTGTGTGTGTGTGTGTGTGTGTGTGTGTGTGTGTGTGTGTGTGTGTGTGTGTGTGTGTGTGTGTGTGTGTGTATATACACACACACACATACACACATAGTACATGTATGGTGTGTGTGTGTTTGTGTGTATGTGTGTGTGTATATGTACACACACACACATACACACAAACACACACACCATACATGTACTATATGTGCATATATCCTGGTCCAATATGTAAACTACAAACTAGATTTGTGTGCAGAGATATAAAAACATGCAGAGTGATATAAAAACACACAGAGCAATATAATAACACGCAGAGCGATATAATAACATGCAGAGTGATATAATAACACGCAGAGCGATATAATAACACGCAGAGCGATATAATAACACGCAGAGAGATATAATAACACGCAGAGCGATATAATAACACACAGAGCGATATAATAACACGCAGAGAGATATAATAACACACAGCGCAATATAATAACACGCAGAGCGATATAATAACACGCAGAGAGATATAATAACACAGAGCAATATAATAACACGCAGAGCGATATAATAACATGCAGAGTGATATAATAACACACAGCGCAATATAATAACACGCAGAGCGATATAATAACACGCAGAGAGATATAATAACACAGAGCAATATAATAACACGCAGAGCGATATAATAACACGCAGAGAGATATAATAACACGCAGAGCGATATAATAGCATGCAGAGAGATATAATAACACACAGCGCAGTATAATAACACGCAGAGCGATATAATAACACGCAGAGAGATATAATAACACAGAGCAATATAATAACACGCAGAGCGATATAATAACACGCAGAGAGATATAATAACACACAGAGCAATATAATAACACGCAGACGATATAATAACACGCAGAGCGATATAATAGCATGCAGAGAGATATAATAACACACAGCGCAGTATAATAACACGCAGAGCGATATAATAACACGCAGAGAGATATAATAACACAGAGCAATATAATAACACGCAGAGCGATATAATAACATGCAGAGCGATATAATAACATGCAGAGCGATATAATAACATGCAGAGAGATATAATAGCATGCAGAGATGTATAATAACATGCAGAATGATATAATAACACGCAGAGATATATAACATGCAGAGATACATAATAACACACAGAGTGATATAATAACACACCAAGAATTATAATAACATGCAGAGTGATAAAATAACAAGAAGATAAATATATTAACTCGCAGAGCAATATATTATCATGCAGAGTGATATAATAGTTTTAATTTTATGATATAATAACACACTGAGCGATATAATAACACCCAGAGATATAATAACATGCAGAGCGATATAATAACATTCAGAGCGATATAATAACATGCAAAGAGATAATAAAATGCAGATATATATAATAACATGCAGAGAGATTTAATAACACGCAGAGAGATTTAATAACACACCGAGAGAGATATTAACATGCAGAGATATATAATAATTAAAATAATATATGTGATAAATAATTTTTCTGGCACTGAAGAAGTTCAGAGGACTTTCCCTGACTGGAGAGTTCACGTGCTGGCAGGGATGCAAAGCAGTTCTCAGTACTGCTGCTTTTTTTAATCACAAACTGAAAACTTCCTCTATTCCTGAAAGGAACAAACACCAGAATCTCCCCTGCACTTCTCACCACTGGGAAGGATCATGGTCTCCGGTCCTGATTACTGTCTTCCATTTTCAAGAATAAAAAAATATAGACCGTATTAATTACCACTTTCATGGGTTTTTTTTTCTTCAAACTTTCATTTTATTAATATATTAGTGGGTATAGAAAATAAAATTCAGGAGGTGAGAGTGGGGGGGGGGGAGAGTGGCATGTCCAGTAAAAGCAAATCAGTTACTCGAATTAGCATTGGCTGTTAAAATGTTATATACATTGAATGACTGAGGCCGCGGTGATACAGGGCACAATGGCGCTCGCGCGACAACCACAAATTGCTGAATGCCTATGAGGCCGTCCCGATTGTGCGCACATGACGGAGTGCGATGGCGCGAGCGCGTTTTGAGAGACAATCCTTTCGTCTTTTCAAGCGACGGCCGCCTTATGGCCGCTTCACGTGGGCGGTTCAGCCAATCACGGCGAACCAGCCTCGTGACACGTCCGACCCCGCCTCCCCAATCACTTCCCTGACCGCGATGCGATGAGCGTGTGCAGACGCGCAAAGAGCGCTCTTTAATCGCGGCCTAAGAGAAAACAAATCCACTATGGGCGCAAGACTGAGAAGAAAGGATCATCCTGGGGTGACCTTGGTAACATTAACTCAAATAGAGTGTTGAGACACATGGATCTAGTTTATTTGTTCCCATTGACCTCAACCAAAGGTCCCAACCCACTAAAAAAATCTACCGAGTCATTAAGAAAGGATGTCGTCTCCTCATAGTTATTTGCCAATAACCATAAAAAAAACTCAGAGCTGTTTTGTTTCTTCACACCGCAACAGTACATCTGGTAGTTGAAAATATATGTACAGTAAGTTTCCGCTCCTTGTTGGGGATATTGGAAATTGGATTCTTTAGAAGAGCCACCTATGGGTTTGGTGTGATCGAGAGGCCTAGTTGCGTAATAATTTGGTCGAAGATTTGCTTCCAGAGAATAACAATTGACGGACAATTCCACCAGGTATGTAGAAAGGTGCCAATGTGGCCTCATCCTCTGAAATATCCTCTGATACGGTTCCACACAAGAGGTTGGTGTACAAAATAAAGCAAATTGGACTCAGTACAAATATATGCACCTGGATTGGAAACTGTTTAAAGAATAGACAACAGAGACTTGTCATAAATGGAACATTTTCAGGTTGGGCTAGGGTCGTGAGTGGAGTACCTCAGGGATCGATACTGAGACCCCTGCCTTTTAACTTGTTTATTAAATCGAGAGCAAAGTCTCCATCTTTGCTGATGATACTAAATTATGTAAGGTAATAGAATCAGAGCAGGATGTCATTTCTCTTCAGAAAGACTTGGAGAGACTGGAAACTTGGGCAGGTAAATGGCAAGTGAGGTTTAATACAGATAAATGTAAGGTTATGCATTTGGGAAGCAGGAATAAACAGGCGACTTACAAATTAAATGGGGATAAATTGGGGGAATCCTTGATGGAGAAGGATTTAGGAGTGCTTGTAGACAGCAGGCTTAGCAATAGAGCCCAAAGTCATGCAGTAACTGCAAAGGCAAACAAGATCTTATCTTGCATTAAATGGGCAATGGATGGAATTATGCCCCTTTACAAAGCATTAGTAAGACCACACCTTGAATATGGAGTACAATTTTTGGCATCACTCCTTAGAAAAGATATGGAACAAGAGAGAGTGCAGAGAAGAGCCACCAAATATAAATAAAGGGGATGGACAATCTATGAGGAGAGGCTAGCTAAATTAGATTTATTTACATTAGAAAAAAGGCGTCTAAGAGGAGATATGATAACTATATACAAATATATTCGGGGACAATACAGCGAGCTTTCAAAGGAACAATTCATCCCAAGGACAGTACAAAGGACTCAGGGACATTCCTTAAGGTTGGAGGAAAGGAGATTTCACCAGCAACAAAAGAAAGGGTTCTTTACAGTAAGGCCAGTTAAAATGTGGAATTCATTACCCATGGAGACTGTGAGGACAGATGTAGAGGGAGAAAGGGGGTGGCCCGGTATTAAAGGGGTTGCACCCCATTTGGCCATCCCCTGACCTCACCAGGGAGACAAGGGGTTAACTGGGCTGAGGTCCAGGAATGTGATGTAACCCTTGTTATGACATGAAAATGTGTATTCCCCTGTTCCCATGCTTTATTGTAATATCTGGTTTAATCAGTGTCTGCATCACCCACACACTAGGATCCATCCGGGAGAACAAGGGTTAATAGTTGTTTAGTGATTATAGCCCTTTGTGTAATTTTCCCGCCTTTTTAGGCACCATTTTGCAGGGTCCCATAAGCCGCCATTGAGGCTCCATGTGTTTCAATGGCGAATCTTGCTGTTGGGTCCTGTTTCCTGCGAAGACCAGCAGATGGCGTCCGAGAGGAGGAGCGGCTGTTTCCCATTGTAAGTCAATGGGCCCATTGACTTCAATGGAGAATCCTCAAAAGAGCTTTCCAGGAACGAGTTGGCTGCCGTCCAAACCGCAAAACCGCAAAGCGGATACATTTTCAATAAGAGAGCTTTGATCACTTAACAGTCACGTTCAACGACAAGTGGCGTGGGAATAAACAGTTCTAGAGCACATAGAAATAAAATTCTTTCTGCCCCTAGTTCCTAGACCTCCCCCCACTCGACCACAACCGGGTCCCCGTATCCTGGACCCTCGATAAGGGTCGAACCGAGAAGAGCGGGTCGCGCCATAGGTTCCAATGGCGGCGGCAGAAACAGTTCAGGAAAACGGCTAAGTGTCAAAAGCTGAAATTTGGGAATCCATAGCTCCGGTTCCGGAGGGTCCAGAGGATCAGGGTTTGGGGTATCTGTAGTCACTGCTCCGGCATCGCTGCAGAACCATCCTTGACCCTCTTGGACCAACCCGACGGAGTATGGACCCCCTTGAAGGTTCGGGACTTTTCCCATAGACTCCAATGGAGGCCAATCTCCATTGACCGGCTATGGCGGAAAACCCCCATTGACTTCAACGGCGGCGTCGCCCCGTTGAAAGTCTATGGCGGCGGATTCCCATAGGCGGTTTGCCATTGAAAGTCTATGGCGGCAGAGCCCGTTGTTTTCAATGGGGATTTAGTGAAAAAACGTGATTTAATTTACAGCGGAGTTTTTTGTATTAAAATAGGAAACGGTTTAAGG
Source organism: Ascaphus truei (assembly GCF_040206685.1). NCBI lineage: Eukaryota > Metazoa > Chordata > Amphibia > Anura > Ascaphidae > Ascaphus > Ascaphus truei. Next base: position 37,605,005 of record NC_134490.1, read on the forward strand.
TGTATTTGTGTATCTCCGGTTCCGAAGGTCGTAGCAAGTCTCAAATTGGACCGTAGGGTGTCCCAGTTCCGGCATTGAGAACTGGAAAGTTTGGACCTGCTGGACCCAACGGAACCGGATATTTTAAAATGTTTGTGTTTTATCCTTCATACTGTGTCCCAAAGCAGGGATAAAACCCAGAGGAAATTCCTTTGCATACCAGGGTAGCATATGGCCAGAGAGGCGACCCAATGTCTAGGACTTAAGTATTGTTCAAAGGATTTTGTCACCTCCACTATTTACATGAGGGCGGAGATTACTCAAACCAGAGCAGTCTTTAAGTGTTCATTTAACACCTTACAACAAAGAATATCCTGCCAGGAACCAAATCTGGTAGACTAGCTGGCATTCCTGATGCAGATGAGGGGCTACAGAAATGAGACCCCAGAGTTCTAATGCGCATGTACCAGCTAGCAGGGGGGCATGAATCAAAATGTGTTCCCACGTTAATGAGTGGCTAGAGGTAATTGAAGACCAATCACCTGTACTTAATGTTAAGGATAGGGTACAAAAGGTTTATAAACTGTTGTCCACCCTTTATCCTTTGTCTTCTGATATCATCTGAATTGTTACCTGATTGCGAGAGAATTGCTATGCTACATACTTCTCATTCCCCATCCCCAAAGTAAGTGTACTTCTTGTCTGTTACTGTATTATTTCGTGTGTTCACCTATCCAAAGGAATAAATATACTTTATTATATCTAAGCCTTGTTCAGTTCAAACCCAGTTATTTGTGTAAATTACAACCTGTGATAAGCTATCGTCACAACAGATACAATAGATTTGTTCAAAAAAAGGTTGGACATCTTTTTAGAAAGGAAAGGTATGCAGGGATATATCAAATAAGTAAACATGGGAAGGATGTTGATCCAGGGATTAATCTGATTGCCAATTCTTGGAGGCAGGAAGGAATTTATTTTCCCCCTTATGAGATATCATTGGATGAGATGACTCTGGGGTTTTTTGTTTGCCTTCCTCTGGATCAATAAGTAAGTATAGATATAGGATAAAGTATATGTTGTCTAAATTTAACATAGGTTGAACTTGATGGACGTACGTCTTTTTTCAACCTCATCTACTATGTAACTATGTAACTATAGGGGTGAGGACTGGCCGTAAATGTTGTTACGTTTGTAAGATACCATCAAATACTAACAACAATAACTTTATTTCATATAGCACTTTTCACCCAACTGGACTCAAAAGCGCTTCACAATGACAGTATAACATGCGGTAGGCAGCACATAGAAATATTACAGACACAGTCCCCGTCCAGATGAGCTTACATTCAGGCACAGGGAGATAAGGTGATGAGCCTAAGTTCTCAAGGAGTTGACACCAGGATTTGAACACAGTGTCATTGTTATCAGAATCAGTGCCTTTACTCACCGAGCCACTCCTTCAGCCTTTACTCACCGAGCCACTCCTTCAGCCTTTACTCACCGAGCCAATCCTTCAGCCTTTACTCACTGAGTCACTGCTTCAGCTTTTACTCACTGAGCCACTCATTCAGCCTTTACTCATCGAGCTACTCCTTCAGCCTTTACGCACTGAGCCACTCCTTCAGCCTTTACTCACAGAGCCACTCATTCAGCCTTTACTCACTGAGCCACTCCAACAGCCTTTACTCACTGAGCCACTCCTTCAGCCTTTACTCACCGAGCCACTCCTTCAGCCTTTACTCACCGAGCCACTCCAGCCTTTACTCATCGAGCCACTCCTTCAGCCTTTACTCACTGAGCCACTCCTTCAGCCTTTACTCACCGAGCCACTTCTTCAGCCTTTACTCACCGAGCCACTCCTTCAGCCTTTACTCATGGAGCCACTCCTTCAGCCTTTACTCACGGAGCCACTCCTTCAGCCTTTACTCACTGAGCCACTCCTTTAGCCATTACTCACTGAGCCTCTCATTCAGCCTTTACTCACTGACCCACTCCTTCAGCCTTTACTCACTGAGCCACTCCTTCAGCCTTTACTCACCGAGCCACTCCTTCAGCCTTTACTCACCGAGCCACTCCTTCAGCCTTTACTCACCGAGCCACTTCAGCCTTTACTCACTGAGCCACTCCTTCAGCCATTACTCACAGAGCCTCTCATTCAGCCTTTACTCACTGAGCCACTCCTTCAGCCTTTACTCACTGAGCCACTCCTTCAGCCATTACTCACCGAGTCACTCCTTCAGCCTTTACTCACTGACCCCCTCCTTCAGCCTTTACTCACCGAGCCACTCCTTCAGCCTTTACTCACCGAGCCACTCATTCAGCCTTTACTCATCGAGCCACTCATTCAGCCTTTACTCACTGAGCCACTCCTTCAGCCTTTACTCACTGAGCCACTCCTTCAGCCTTTACTCACGAGCCACTCCTTCAGCCTTTACTCACTGAGCCACTCCTTCAGCCTTCAGTCACTGAGCCACTCCTTCAGCCTTTACTCACCGAGCCACTCATTCAGCCTTTACTCATCGAGCAACTCCTTCAGCCTTTACTCACTGAGCCACTCCTTCAGCCTTTACTCACTGAGCCACTCCTTCAGCCTTTACTCACCGAGCCACTTCTTCAGCCTTTACTCACTGAGCCACTCCTTCAGCCTTTACTCACTGAGCCACTCCTTCAGCCTTTACTCACTGAGCCACTCCTTCAGCCTTTACTCACCGAGACACTCATTCAGCCTATACTCACCGAGCCACTCCTTCAGCCTTTACTCACTGAGCCACTCCTTCAGCCTTTACTCACTGAGCCACTCCTTCAGCCTTCAGTCACTGAGCCACTCCTTCAGCCTTTACTCACCGAGCCACTCATTCAGCCTTTACTCATCGAGCAACTCCTTCAGCCTTTACTCACTGAGCCACTCCTTCAGCCTTTACTCACTGAGCCACTCCTTCAGCCTTTACTCACCGAGCCACTTCTTCAGCCTTTACTCACCGAGCCACTCCTTCAGCCTTTACTCACTGAGCCACTCCTTCAGCCTTTACTCACTGAGCCACTCCTTCAGCCTTTACTCACCGAGACACTCATTCAGCCTATACTCACCGAGCCACTCCTTCAGCCTTTACTCACCGAGCCACTCCTTCAGCCTTTACTCACTGAGCCTCTCCTTCAGCCTTTACTCACTGAGCCACTCCTTCAGCCTTTACTCACAGAGCCACTCCTCCAGCCTTTACTCACTGAGCCACTCCTTCAGCCTTTACTCACTGAGCCACTCCTTCAGCCTTTACTCACCAAGCCACTACTTCAGCCTTTACTCACTGAGCCACTCCTTCAGCCTTTACTCACTGAGCCACTCCTTCAGCCTTTACTCACTGAGCCTCTCCTTCAGCCTTTACTCACGGAGCCACTCCTTCAGCCTTTACTCACTGAGCCACTCCTTCACCCTTTACTCACGAGCCACTCCTTCAGCCTTTACTCACTGAGCCACTACTTCAGCCTTTACTCACCACGCCACTCCTTCAGCCTTTACTCACTGAGCCACTCCTTCAGCCTTTACTCACCGAGCCACTTCTTCAGCCTTTACTCACCGAGCCACTCCTTCAGCCTTTACTCATTGAGCCACTCCTTCAGCCTCTACTCACGGAGCCACTCCTTCAGCCTTTACTCATTGAGCCACTCCTTCAGCCTCTACTCACGGAGCCACTCCTTCAGCCTTTACTCACTGAGCCACTCCTTCAGCCATTACTCACTGAGCCTCTCCTTCAGCCTTTACTCACTGAGCCACTCCTTCAGCCATTACTCACTGAGCCTCTCCTTCAGCCTTTACTCACTGAGCCACTCCTTCAGCCTTTACTCACCGAGCCACTCCTTCAGCCTTTACTCACCGAGCCACTCCTTCAGCCTTTACTCACTGAGCCACTCCTTCAGCCTTCACTCACTGAGCCACTCCTTCAGCCTTTACTCACCGAGCCACTCATTCAGCCTTTACTCATCGAGCCACTCTTCAGCCTTTACTCACTGAGCCACTCCTTCAGCCTTTACTCACTGCGCCACTCCTTCAGCCTTTACTCACCGAGCCACTTCTTCAGCCTTTACTCACTGAGCCACTCCTTCAGCCTTTACTCATCGAGCCACTCCTCCAGCCTTTACTCACTGAGCCACTCCTTCAGCCTTTACTCACTGAGCCACTCCTTCAGCCTTTACTCACCGAGCCACTTCTTCAGCCTTTACTCACCGAGCCACTCCTTCAGCCTTTACTCACTGAGCCACTACTTCAGCCTTTACTCACCGCGCCACTCCTTCAGCCTTTACTCACTGAGCCACTCCTTCAGCCTTTACTCACCGAGCCACTTCTTCAGCATTTACTCACCGAGCCACTCCTTCAGCCTTTACTCATTGAGCCACTCCTTCAGCCTCTACTCACGGAGCCACTCCTTCAGCCTTTACTCATTGAGCCACTCCTTCAGCCTCTACTCACCGAGCCACTCCTTCAGCCTTTACTCACTGAGCCACTCCTTCAGCCATTACTCACTGAGCCTCTCCTTCAGCCTTTACTCACTGAGCCACTCCTTCAGCCATTACTCACTGAGCCTCTCCTTCAGCCTTTACTCACTGAGCCACTCCTTCAGCCTTTACTCACCGAGCCACTCCTTCAGCCTTTACTCACCGAGCCACTCCTTCAGCCTTTACTCACTGAGCCACTCCTTCAGCCTTCACTCACTGAGCCACTCCTTCAGCCTTTACTCACCGAGCCACTCATTCAGCCTTTACTCATCGAGCCACTCTTCAGCCTTTACTCACTGAGCCACTCCTTCAGCCTTTACTCACTGCGCCACTCCTTCAGCCTTTACTCACCGAGCCACTTCTTCAGCCTTTACTCACTGAGCCACTCCTTCAGCCTTTACTCATCGAGCCACTCCTCCAGCCTTTACTCACTGAGCCACTCCTTCAGCCTTTACTCACTGAGCCACTCCTTCAGCCTTTACTCACCGAGCCACTTCTTCAGCCTTTACTCACCTTGCCACTCCTTCAGCCTTTACTCACTGACCCACTCCTTCAGCCTTTACTCAAAAAGCCACTCCTTCAGCCTTTACTCACTGAGCCACTCCTTCAGCCTTTACTTACTGAGCCACTCCTTCAGCCTTTACTCACTGAGCCTCTCCTTCAGCCTTTACTCACCGAGCCACTCCTTCAGCCTTTACTCACTGAGCCACTCCTTCAGCCTTTACTCACTGAGCCACTCCTTCAGCCTTTACTCACTGAGCCTCTCCTTCAGCCTTTACTCACCGAGCCACTCCTTCAGCCTTTACTCACTGAGCCACTCCTTCAGCCTTTACTCACCGAGCCCCTCCTTCAGCCTTTACTCACTGAGCCACTCCTTCAGCCTTTACTCACCGAGCCCCTCCTTCAGCCTTTACTCACCGAGCCACTCCTTCAGCCTTTACTCACTGAGCCACTCCTTCAGCCTTTACTCACCGAGCCCCTCCTTCAGCCTTTACTCACTGAGCCACTCCTTCAGCCTTTCCTCACCGAGCCACTCCTTCAGCCTTTACTCACTGAGCCACTCCTTCAGCCTTTACTCACTGAGCCACCCCTTCAGCCTTTACTCACTGAGCCACTCCTTCAGCCTTTACTCACTGAGCCACTCCTTCAGCCTTTACTCACTGAGCCACTCCTTCAGCCTTTACTCACAGAGCCACTCCTTCAGCCTTTACTCACTGAGCCACTCCTTCAGCCTTTACTCACAGAGCCACTCCTTCAGCCTTTACTCACCGAGCCACTCATTCAGCCTGTACTCACCGAGCCACTCCTTCAGCCTTTACTCACTGAGCCACACCTTCAGCCTTTACTCAAAGAGCCACTCCTTCAGCCTTTACTCACCGAGCCACTCCTTCAACCTTTACTCACTGAGCCACTCCTTCAGCCTTTACTCACTGAGCCACTCCTTCAGCCTTTACTCACCGAGCCACTCCTTCAGCCTTTACTCACTGAGCCACTCCTTCAGCCTTTACTCACCGAGCCCCTCCTTCAGCCTTTACTCACTGAGCCACTCCTTCAGCCTTTACTCACTGAGCCACTCCTTCAGCCTTTACTCACTGAGCCACTCCTTCAGCCTTTACTCACCGAGCCACTCCTTCAGCCTTTACTCACTGAGCCACTCCTTCAGCCTTTACTCACTGAGCCTCTCCTTCAGCCTTTACTCACCGAGCCTCTCCTTCAGCCTTTACACACTGAGCCACTCCTTCAGCCTTTACTCACTGAGCCACTCCTTCAGCCTTTACTCACCGAGCCACTTCTTCAGCCTTTACTCACTGAGCCACTCCTTCAGCCTTTACTCACTGACCCACTCCTTCAGCCTTTACTCAAAGAGCCACTCCTTCAGCCTTTACTCACTGACCCACTCCTTCAGCCTTTACTCACTGAGCCACTCCTTCAGCCTTTACTCACAGAGCCACTCCTCCAGCCTTTACTCACTGAGCCACTCCTTCAGCCTTTACTCACCGAGCCACTCCTTCAGCCTTTACTCACCGAGCCACTACTTCAGCCTTTACTCACTCAGCCACTCCTTCAGCCTTTACTCACCGAGCCACTCCTTCAGCCTTTACTCACCGAGCCTCTCCTTCAGCCTTTACTCACCGAGCCACTCCTTCAGCCTTTACTCACTGAGCCACTCCTTCAGCCTTTACTCACGAGCCACTCCTTCAGCCTTTACTCACTGAGCCACTACTTCAGCCTTTACGCACCGTGCCACTCCAGCCTTTACTCATCGAGCCACTCCTTCAGCCTTTACTCACTGAGCCACTCCTTCAGCCTTTCCTCACCGAGCCACTCCTTCAGCCTTTACTCACTGAGCTACTCCTTCAGCCTTTACTCACTGAGCCACCCCTTCAGCCTTTACTCACTGAGCCACTCCTTCAGCCTTTACTCACTGAGCCACTCCTTCAGCCTTTACTCACTGAGCCACTCCTTCAGCCTTTACTCACAGAGCCACTCCTTCAGCCTTTACTCACCGAGCCACTCATTCAGCCTGTACTCACCGAGCCACTCCTTCAGCCTGTACTCACTGAGCCACACCTTCAGCCTTTACTCAAAGAGCCACTCCTTCAGCCTTTACTCACCGAGCCACTCCTTCAGCCTTTACTCACTGAGCCACTCCTTCAGCCTTTACTCACTGAGCCACTCCTTCAGCCTTTACTCACTGAGCCACTCCTTCAGCCTTTACTCACTGAGCCACTCCTTCAGCCTTTACTCACCGAGCCCCTCCTTCAGCCTTTACTCACCGAGCCACTCCTTCAGCCTTTACTCACCGGGCCACTCCTTCAGCCTTTACTCACCGAGCCCCTCCTTCAGCCTTTACTCACTGAGCCACTCCTTCAGCCTTTACTCACTGAGCCACTCCTTCAGCCTTTACTCACCGAGCCACTCCTTCAGCCTTTACTCACCGAGCCTCTCCTTCAGCCTTTACTCACTAAGCCACTCCTTCAGCCTTTACTCACCGAGCCACTCCTTCAGCCTTTACTCACCGAGCCCCTCCTTCAGCCTTTGCTCACCGAGCCACTCCTTCAGCCTTTACTCACTGAGCCACTCCTTCAGCCTTTACTCACCGAGCCACTCCTTCAGCCTTTACTCACTGAGCCACTCCTTCAGCCTTTACTCACTGAGCCTCTCCTTCAGCCTTTACTCACCGATCCTCTCCTTCAGCCTTTACTCACTGAGCCACTCCTTCAGCCTTTACTCACTGAGCCACTCCTTCAGCCTTTACTCACTGAGCCACTCCTTCAGCCTTTACTCACCGAGCCACTCCTTCAGCCTTTACTCACTGACCCACTCCTTCAGCCTTTACTCAAAGAGCCACTCCTTCAGCCTTTACTCACCGAGCCACTCTTTCAGCCTTTACTCACTGAGCCTCTCCTTCAGCCTTTACTCACTGAGCCACTCCTTCAGCCTTTACTCACCGAGCCACTCCTTCAGCCTTTACTCACTGAGCCTCTCCTTCAGCCTTTACTCACCGAGCCACTCCTTCAGCCTTTACTCACTGAGCCACTCCTTCAGCCTTTACTCACCGAGCCCCTCCTTCAGCCTTTACTCACTGAGCCACTCCTTCAGCCTTTACTCACTGAGCCACTCCTTCAGCCTTTGCTCACTGAGCCACTCCTTCAGCCTTTACTCACTGAGCCACTCCTTCAGCCTTTACTCACCGAGCCCCTCCTTCAGCCTTTACTCACTGAGCCACTCCTTCAGCCTTTACTCACCGAGCCCCTCCTTCAGCCTTTACTCACTGAGCCACTCCTTCAGCCTTTACTCACTGAGCCACTCCTTCAGCCTTTACTCACTGAGCCACTCCTTCAGCCTTTACTCACTGAGCCACTCCTTCAGCCTTTACTCACTGAGCCACTCCTTCAGCCTTTACTCACTGAGCCTCTCCTTCAGCCTTTACTCACTGAGCCACTCCTTCAGCCTTTACTCACTGAGCCAATCCTTCAGCCTTTACTCACCGAGCCCCTCCTTCAGCCTTTACTCACTGAGCCACTCCTTCAGCCTTTCCTCACCGAGCCCCTCCTTCAGCCTTTACTCACCGAGCCACTCCTTCAGCCTTTCCTCACCGAGCCACTCCTTCAGCCTTTACTCACCGAGCCACTCCTTCAGCCTTTACTCACAGAGCCACTCCTTCAGCCTTTACTCACGGAGCCACTCCTTCAGCCTTTACTCACTGAGCCACTCCTTCAGCCTTTACTCACTGAGCCACTCCTTCAGCCTTTACTCACTGAGCCACTCCTTCAGCCTTTACTCACTGAGCCACTCCTTCAGCCTTTACTCACTGAGCCACTCCTTCAGCCTTTACTCACTGAGCCACTCCTTCAGCCTTTACTCACATAGCCACTCCTTCAGCCTTTACTCACAGAGCCACTCCTTCAGGCCCGAGGCAGCTTATAATTAGTAATTAGTTTCCTTAATGATGGTATGGAAACTGAAGCAGTGGACTCCCAGATATCATCCCACGTCATTTTCTTAGCCGGCTCACTTGGATTATATCCTAATAAAGGATCGATATAAAAATGTTCCCGTTGAGGGAGATTCTCCAAATCATCTCCAAGTAAGTATTGGTGCGTGGAATATAATACAAAATTAGGGATCTTTAATTGTCGTTTTAATTGGTCGAAAAATGTAACTTTACCATCTATAGCCAAGTCTCTAACCTGCAGCGTAACTTGTCTTGAGACTTTTTTTTTAGAGACCTGGAAGAGATAAAACAAAGGGAAATGAATAGTGGGGGCTGACTTTAACTGAGTTCTAAATATCTCTCTGGGGCAGGGTGGGCCACTCCAGTCCTCAAGGGCCACCAACAGGTCAGGTTTTCAGGACATCCCTGCTTCGGCACAGGTGGCTCAGTCATAGACTGCAGCACCTGTGCTGAAGCAGGGATATCCAGAAAACCTGACCTGTTTGTGACACTTGAGGACTGGAGTTGCCACCCCTGCTCTAGACAGATCCAAAAAACATGCATGCAAGCTGCACATAACCTAAATCTGTAACCCACCTAAATCAACATCATACACTTCTAGACACTTAAGGCCTCGGACATGGGCAAAAAGACCGTGCTGAGCCGCGCCGAGGAGAAACATTATCCCTATCAGCGCGGCTTTAGATGGCGCTTCCGCAGGCGTGCCGAGGCGTGTGGAAATGCAGGAGACAGGCAAGTTTAAATTTTGCCGCTCAGGGAAGTGCAGGGCCGGTCACGTGACTGCCAGAAGCCAATGGCAGTCCGTGACCCGCCTCCCGCCAGGCTCCCACCCCCCGCCCGGCACACAAGCGCGCTCGCTGACGCTCATGCAGGGACACGAAAAATCTCCTGCTTGAGCAGGAGAGCATGAGCGTCAGCGCTGCCCAGCGCTCTTCATATCACCATGTCCCAGGCCTTAGAAAGCTCTACATCCTCCCTTACTCCTAGCACATTCCCCTTACTCCTAGCACATTCCCCTTACTCCTAGCACATTCCCCTTACTCCTAGCACATTCCCCTTACTCCTAGCACATTCCCCCTACTCCTAGCACATTCCCCTTACTCCCAGCACATTCCCCTTACTCCCAGCACATTCCCCTTACTCCTAGCACATTCCCCCTACTCCTAGCACATTCCCCTTACTCCCAGCACATTCCCCTTACTCCCAGCACATTCCCCTTACTCCCAGCACATTCCCCTTACTCCTAGTTGACATTTCTGAGACTGCTACATGTTTCATTTACAGCTTTCCAGAACGCAAAGGGGATTTGTAATTAGGCATATTTGTCTCGTCACATTTTCACGGTGCACCGTTTTGTAAAATGAGGTGATAACAGGGTTCCTGCCCTGTGCGATATGTTTGTATGTCACGAGAGCAGGTACAGTACCACTGCTTTTTTTTTTATGGCTCAATGACCGCAACATTTTCCTGCTCCAAACGGACTCAGGAAGCCGTTAAACCCCATCATTTCCCCCCACAGCCCACCCACTGTCCGTATGGCAACAGACTATGGTGAAATTCCTTAACTGACAACTTGTCAGCGTTTATATCCCCTGAGACCCGGGCTGCACCCATCCGAGAGAAGCGCTTTGCCATGGAACGCCTGGTGCTACTGGCTGCAGCTCTCTGCGCTCTGCTCCCCACAGCACACTCAGGTACTGCAATATCATTATGAGAGGCTGGGGGTCCGGGAGGGGGAAGGGGGGTCCCAGTGTTGTGAGGGTGAGGCAGGCAGACTGGTCACTCTTCCTATTTATGAGGGCGGCATATATATATATATTTATATATATGTGATCAGCTTCAGCCCTTGTCTCTCTACTGCTGGATGAAGCCCCCCCAACGATCTTCCCGTGACTGCCTTTGCAGCCTCTCTTCTCCACGCTGCCCCAACACATGTTCTGATGTAATCCTCCCATCTTACTTTTATTCGTCATCTTTGTCTGTTAAATTTCCCTGGCTCGACTTCCCCTCGACTACACCCAGTCGAGTACCATCTTTGTCCAACGATGGTCTTTCCCGGGTCCCAATGTCAGTCATTAGAAGGTGAATATCTCTCTGGAAAGGTTGTATCACGTGTTGAAGAGAGGCAGAGAGGAGGCAGGCCTGGGCAGAGGCCAGGGACGGCACGCCTTGAAGAGAGGCAGAGAGGAGGCAGGCCTGGGCAGAGGCCGGGGACGGCACGTGTTGCAGAGAGGCAGAGAGGAGGCAGGCCTGGGCAGAGGCCGGGGACGGCACGTGTTGAAGAACTTGTTGGGAACGTTATGTGTTGTATACAAACTGCACTTTACACTTACTCTTCAGCCACCTCCGGGGGGGAATCCACTGCAAGCAAAAAGACATTACCCCTATAGCATGTTATCACGGTATCCCTGGGTGCCTTATTGCCCCTATAGCATGTTATCACAGTATCCCTGGGTGCCTTATTGCCCCTGTAGCATGTTATCACAGTATCCCTGGGTGCCTTATTGCCCCTGTAGCATGTTATCACAGTATCCCTGGGTGCCTTATTGCCCCTGTAGCATGTTATCACAGTATCCCTGGGTGCCTTATTGCCCCTGTTGCATGTTATCACGGTATCCCTGGGTGCCTTATTGCCCCTGTTGCATGTTATCACAGTATCCCTGGGTGCCTTATTGCCCCTATAGCATGTTATCACAGTATCCCTGGGTGCCTTATTGCCCCTGTTGCATGTTATCACGGTATCCCTGGGTGCCTTATTGCCCCTGTAGCATGTTATCACAGTATCCCTGGGTGCCTTATTGCCCCTGTTGCATGTTATCACGGTATCCCTGGGTGCCTTATTGCCCCTGTTGCATGTTATCACAGTATCCCTGGGTGCCTTATTGCCCCTATAGCATGTTATCACAGTATCCCTGGGTGCCTTATTGCCCCTGTTGCATGTTATCACGGTATCCCTGGGTGCCTTATTGCCCCTATAGCATGTTATCACGGTATCCCTGGGTGCCTTATTGCCCCTATAGCATGTTATCACGGTATCCCTGGGTGCCTTATTGCCCCTGTAGCATGTAATCACAGTATCCCTGTGTGCCTTATTGCCCCTGTAGCATGTTATCACAGTATCCCTGGGTGCCTTATTGCCCCTGTAGCATGTAATCACAGTATCCCTGGGTGCCTTATTGCCCCTGTAGCATGTTATCACACTATCCCTGGGTGCCTTATTGCCCCTGTAGCATGTTATCACGGTATCCCTGGGTGCCTTATTGCCCCTGTAGCATGTTATCACAGTATCCCTGGGTGCCTTGTTGCCCCTGTAGCATGTAATCACGGTATCCTTGTGTGCCTTATTGCCCCTGTAGCATGTTATCACAGTATCCCTGGGTGACTTATTGCCCCTGTAGCATGTAATCACGGTATCCCTGGGTGCCTTATTGCCCCTGTTGCATGTTATCACAGTATCCCTGGGTGCCTTATTGCCCCTATAGCATGTTATCACAGTATCCCTGGGTGCCTTATTGCCCCTGTTGCATGTTATCACGGTATCCCTGGGTGCCTTATTGCCCCTATAGCATGTTATCACGGTATCCCTGGGTGCCTTATTGCCCCTATAGCATGTTATCACGGTATCCCTGGGTGCCTTATTGCCCCTGTAGCATGTAATCACAGTATCCCTGTGTGCCTTATTGCCCCTGTAGCATGTTATCACAGTATCCCTGGGTGCCTTATTGCCCCTGTAGCATGTAATCACAGTATCCCTGGGTGCCTTATTGCCCCTGTAGCATGTTATCACAGCATCCCTGGGTGCCTTATTGCCCCTGTAGCATGTTATCACGGTATCCCTGGGTGCCTTATTGCCCCTGTAGCATGTTATCACAGTATCCCTGGGTGCCTTATTGCCCCTGTAGCATGTAATCACAGTATCCCTGGGTGCCTTATTGCCCCTGTAGCATGTTATCACACTATCCCTGGGTGCCTTATTGCCCCTGTAGCATGTTATCACGGTATCCCTGGGTGCCTTATTGCCCCTGTAGCATGTTATCACAGTATCCCTGGGTGCCTTGTTGCCCCTGTAGCATGTAATCACGGTATCCTTGTGTGCCTTATTGCCCCTGTAGCATGTTATCACAGTATCCCTGGGTGACTTATTGCCCCTGTAGCATGTAATCACGGTATCCCTGGGTGCCTTATTGCCCCTGTAGCATGTTATCACAGTATCCCTGGGTGCCTTATTGCCCCTGTAGCATGTTATCACGGTATCCCTGGGTGCCTTATTGCCCCTGTAGCATGTTATCACAGTATCCCTGGGTGCCTTATTGCCCCTGTAGCATGTTATCACAGTATCCCTGGGTGCCTTATTGCCCCTGTAGCATGTAATCACGGTATCCCTGGGTGCCTTATTGCCCCTGTAGCATGTTATCACAGTATCCCTGGGTGCCTTATTGCCCCTGTAGCATGTTATCACGGTATCCCTGGGTGTCTTATTGCCCCTGTAGCATGTTATCACAGTATCCCTGGGTGCCTTATTGCCCCTGTAGCATGTTATCACAGTATCCCTGGGTGCCTTATTGCCCCTGTAGCATGTTATCACAGTATCCCTGGGTGCCTTATTGCCCCTGTAGCATGTTATCACGGTATCCCTGGGTGCCTTGTTGCTCTCTTTGCACAGGGCGTGTGCGTGGCTGGATTGTCGGGGGTCGCGAGGCCAGAGCCCACTCCAGACCCTACATGGCATCGCTGCAAATCATGGGCCAGAGTTTCTGTGGGGGAGCTCTGATCCAGCGCAGATGGGTGCTCACTGCAGCGCACTGCATGGATGACACGTGAGTGACCATGCACCCAGCACTGTAGGCGACACGCTGCACTGCACCTTGCAACCAAACATCCTGCACTGCAACTAGCACCCTGCACTGCACCCAGAACCCTGCACTGCACCCAGAACCCTGCACTGCACCCAGAACCCTGCATTGTACCCAGAACCCTGCATTGTACCCAGAACCCTGCATTGTACCCAGAACCCTGCATTGTACCCAGAACCCTGCACTGCACCCAGAACCCTGCATTGTACCCAGAACCCTGCATTGTACCCAGAACCCTGCATTGTACCCAGAACCCTGCATTGTACCCAGAACCCTGCACTGCACCCAGAACCCTGCACTGCACCCAGAACCCTGCACTGCACCCAGAACCCTGCACTGCACCCAGAACCCTGCACTGTACCCCGCACTTCACCCCGCACTGTGCAAAACGCTATGCCCTGCAGTGAGCCATATTATAGTAACACATTGTCGTGCCTGTCATAGTTGTGTGTGTCACAATGACAGATTACTGTGTGTGTGTCTGTGACAGATAGCGGTGTGTACTTCCCTATGGCAGATAGCTGTGTGTCTCTCTGTGGCAGATAGCTTTTCTATCACTGTGACAGATAGCTGTATGTGCCCCTATGACAGGCCTGTGGACGAAGTGCGAGTGGTACTCGGCGCTGATAACCTGCGCGCTCCAGACAGATCGGTCCAGATGTTCAGGGTCCAGGCGTCAGTCACACATCCTGAATACAACCCCAACACCTTCCAGGGTGACATCCTCCTGCTGAAGGTGAGCAAGGAATCCCCACGCGCCGCAACCTCCCATGGAGCACAACTCTGCAGTGTTTGATAATGATAGGATGTGATGCTCTGCAGCAGTCTTGCAATGATCTGCGGGGGTCTTGTGATGATCTGCGGGGGTCTTGCGATGATCTGCCGGGGTCTTGTGATGATCTGCGGGGGTCTTGCGATGATCTGCGGGGGTCTTGTGATGATCTGCGGGGGTCTTGCGATGATCTGCGGGGGTCTTGTGATGATCTGCGGGGGTCTTGTGATGATCTGCGGGGGTCTTGTGATGATCTGCGGGGGTCTTGCGATGCTCCTTAGCGTTTCTCTCTCTCTCTCAGTTGAATGGATCTGCCCGCGTCTCTCCCTCGGTGAGGACCCTCTCCCTCCCCCGCGCCGGCTCGGACGTGACCCCCGGGAGTCGCTGCTCAGTAGCCGGATGGGGGGACGTGTCTGATTTTGGGACTTCTCCTAGAACTCTGATGGAGACAGACGTGGATATAATCAGCCGCGTGGCCTGTAACGTGTCCTGGGGTGGGGGCATCTCCAACCGTATGCTGTGTGCAGCCAGCCCCGAGGCGCGAGTCAGGGGCTTCTGCTCTGTGAGTTTGATAGGGAGAGACCTCAGTGTAGTATCCCCTGTACTGTGACCTCCCCACCCCAGTGTCCCCCGTACTGTGACCTCCCCACCCCAGTGTCCCCTGTACTGTGACCTCCCCACCCCAGTGTCCCCTGTACTGTGACCTCCCCACCCCAGTGTCCCCTGTACTGTGACCTCCCCACCCCAGTGTCCCCTGTACTGTGACCTCCCCACCCCAGTGTCCCCTGTACTGTGACCTCCCCACCCCAGTGTCCCCTGTACTGTGACCTCCCCACCCCAGTGTCCCCTGTACTGTGACCTCCCCACCCCAGTGTCCCCCGTACTGTGACCTCCCCACCCCAGTGTCCCCTGTACTGTGACCTCCCCACCCCAGTGTCCCCCGTACTGTGACCTCCCCACCCCAGTGTCCCCTGTACTGTGACCTCCCCACCCCAGTGTCCCCTGTACTGTGACCCCCCTCCCAGTGTCCCCCGTACTGTAACCCCCCCACCCCAGTGTCCCCTGTACTGTGACCTCCCTCCCAGTGTCCCCCGTACTGTGACCTCCCTCCCAGTGTCCCCCGTACTGTGACCTCCCTCCCAGTGTCCCCTGTACTGTGACCTCCCCACCCCAGTGTCCCCCGTACTGTGACCTCCCCACCCCAGTGTCCCCTGTACTGTGACCTCCCCACCCCAGTGTCCCCTGTACTGTGACCTCCCCACCCCAGTGTCCCCTGTACTGTGACCTCCCCACCCCAGTATCCCCTGTACTGTGACCTCCCCACCCCAGTGTCCCCCGTACTGTGACCTCCCCACCCCAGTGTCCCCTGTACTGTGACCTCCCCACCCCAGTGTCCCCTGTACTGTGACCTCCCCACCCCAGTGTCCCCTGTACTGTGACCTCCCCACCCCAGTGTCCCCTGTACTGTGACCTCCCCACCCCAGTGTCCCCTGTACTGTGACCTCCCCACCCCAGTGTCCCCCGTACTGTGACCTCCCCACCCCAGTGTCCCCTGTACTGTGACCTCCCCACCCCAGTGTCCCCCGTACTGTGACCTCCCCACCCCAGTGTCCCCTGTACTGTGACCTCCCCACCCCAGTGTCCCCTGTACTGTGACCTCCCTCCCAGTGTCCCCCGTACTGTGACCCCCCTCCCAGTGTCCCCCGTACTGTGACCTCCCTCCCAGTGTCCCCCGTACTGTGACCTCCCCCCCAGTGTCCCCCGTACTGTGACCTCCCTCCCAGTGTCCCCCGTACTGTGACCTCCCTCCCAGTGTCCCCTGTACTGTGACCTCCCTCCCAGTGTCCCCCGTACTGTGACCTCCCTCCCAGTGTCCCCCGTACTGTGACCTCCCTCCCAGTGTCCCCCGTACTGTGACCTCCCTCCCAGTGTCCCCCGTACTGTGACCTCCCTCCCAGTGTCCCCCTGTACTGTGACCTCCCTCCCAGTGTCCCCCGTACTGTGACCCCCCTCCCAGTGTCCCCCGTACTGTGACCTCCCCACCCCAGTGTCCCTCGTACTGTGACCTCCCCACCCCAGTGTCCCCTGTACTGTGACCTCCCCACCCCAGTGTCCCCTGTACTGTGACCCCCCCCACCCCAGTGTCCCCCGTACTGTGACCCCCCCCACCCCAGTGTCCCCTGTACTGTGACCTCCCCACCCCAGTGTCCCCCGTACTGTGACCTCCCTCCCAGTGTCCCCCGTACTGTGACCTCCCTCCCAGTGTCCCCCGTACTGTGACCCCCCTCCCAGTGTCCCCTGTACTGTGACCTCCCTCCCAGTGTCCCCCTGTACTGTGACCCCCCTCCCAGTGTCCCCCGTACTGTGACCCCCCTCCCAGTGTCCCCCGTACTGTGACCTCCCTCCCAGTGTCCCCTGTACTGTGACCCCCCTCCCAGTGTCCCCCGTACTGTGACCTCCCTCCCAGTGTCCCCCGTACTGTGACCCCCCTCCCAGTGTCCCCCGTACTGTGACCTCCCTCCCAGTGTCCCCCGTACTGTGACCCCCCTCCCAGTGTCCCCCGTACTGTGACCTCCCCACCCCAGTGTCCCCTGTACTGTGACCCCCCTCCCAGTGTCCCCCGTACTGTGACCTCCCTCCCAGTGTCCCCCGTACTGTGACCTCCCTCCCAGTGTCCCCCGTACTGTGACCCCCCTCCCAGTGTCCCCCGTACTGTGACCTCCCCACCCCAGTGTCCCCCGTACTGTGACCTCCCCACCCCAGTGTCCCCTGTACTGTGACCTTCCCACCCCAGTGTCCCCTGTACTGTGACCTCCCTCCCAGTGTCCCCCGTACTGTGACCCCCCTCCCAGTGTCCCCTGTACTGTGACCTCCCCACCCCAGTGTCCCCTGTACTGTGACCTCCCCCCCAGTGTCCCCCGTACTGTGACCTCCCTCCCAGTGTCCCCCGTACTGTGACCTCCCTCCCAGTGTCCCCCATACTGTGACCCCCCTCCCAGTGTCCCCCGTACTGTGACCTCCCTCCCAGTGTCCCCTGTACTGTGACCTCCCTCCCAGTGTCCCCCGTACTGTGACCCCCCTCCCAGTGTCCCCCGTACTGTGACCTCCCTCCCAGTGTCCCCTGTACTGTGACCTCCCTCCCAGTGTCCCCCGTACTGTGACCTCCCTCCCAGTGTCCCCCGTACTGTGACCCCCCTCCCAGTGTCCCCTGTACTGTGACCTCCCTCCCAGTGTCCCCCGTACTGTGACCTCCCCACCCCAGTGTCCCCCGTACTGTGACCCCCCCCACCCCAGTGTCCCCCGTACTGTGACCCCCCCCACCCCAGTGTCCCCCGTACTGTGACCTCCCCACCCCAGTGTCCCCCGTACTGTGACCTCCCCACCCCAGTGTCCCCTGTACTGTGACCTCCCTCCCAGTGTCCCCCGTACTGTGACCTCCCTCCCAGTGTCCCCCGTACTGTGACCCCCCTCCCAGTGTCCCCTGTACTGTGACCTCCCTCCCAGTGTCCCCCGTACTGTGACCTCCCCACCCCAGTGTCCCCCGTACTGTGACCCCCCCCACCCCAGTGTCCCCCGTACTGTGACCCCCCCCACCCCAGTGTCCCCCGTACTGTGACCTCCCCACCCCAGTGTCCCCCGTACTGTGACCTCCCCACCCCAGTGTCCCCTGTACTGTGACCTCCCTCCCAGTGTCCCCCGTACTGTGACCTCCCTCCCAGTGTCCCCCGTACTGTGACCTCCCTCCCAGTGTCCCCCGTACTGTGACCTCCCTCCCATTGTCCCCCGTACTGTGACCCCCCTCCCAGTGTCCCCCGTACTGTGACCCCCCTCCCAGTGTCCCCCGTACTGTGACCTCCCCACCCCAGTGTCCCCCGTACTGTGACCCCCCTCCCAGTGTCCCCTGTACTGTGACCTCCCCACCCCAGTGTCCCCTGTACTGTGACCTCCCCACCCCAGTGTCCCCTGTACTGTGACCTCCCTCCCAGTGTCCCCTGTACTGTGACCTCCCTCCCAGTGTCCCCCGTACTGTGACCTCCCCACCCCAGTGTCCCCTGTACTGTGACCTCCCTCCCAGTGTCCCCCGTACTGTGACCTCCCTCCCAGTGTCCCCCGTACTGTGACCTCCCCACCCCAGTGTCCCCCGTACTGTGACCCCCCTCCCAGTGTCCCCCGTACTGTGACCTCCCCACCCCAGTGTCCCCCGTACTGTGACCCCCCCCACCCCAGTGTCCCCCGTACTGTGACCCCCCCCACCCCAGTGTCCCCCGTACTGTGACCTCCCCACCCCAGTGTCCCCCGTACTGTGACCTCCCTCCCAGTGTCCCCTGTACTGTGACCTCCCCACCCCAGTGTCCCCCGTACTGTGACCTCCCCACCCCAGTGTCCCCCGTACTGTGACCCCCCTCCCAGTGTCCCCCGTACTGTGACCCCCCTCCCAGTGTCCCCCGTACTGTGACCTCCCTCCCAGTGTCCCCTGTACTGTGACCTCCCTCCCAGTGTCCCCCGTACTGTGACCTCCCTCCCAGTGTCCCCCGTACTGTGACCCCCCCACCCCAGTGTCCCCCGTACTGTGACCCCCCCACCCCAGTGTCCCCCGTACTGTGACCTCCCCACCCCAGTGTCCCCCGTACTGTGACCTCCCTCCCAGTGTCCCCCGTACTGTGACCTCCCTCCCAGTGTCCCCCGTACTGTGACCTCCCCACCCCAGTGTCCCCCTGTACTGTGACCTCCCTCCCAGTGTCCCCCGTACTGTGACCTCCCTCCCAGTGTCCCCTGTACTGTGACCCCCCTCCCAGTGTCCCCCGTACTGTGACCCCCCCACCCCAGTGTCCCCCGTACTGTGACCCCCCCACCCCAGTGTCCCCCGTACTGTGACCTCCCCACCCCAGTGTCCCCCGTACTGTGACCTCCCTCCCAGTGTCCCCTGTACTGTGACCCCCCTCCCAGTGTCCCCCGTACTGTGACCCCCCTCCCAGTGTCCCCCGTACTGTGACCTCCCTCCCAGTGTCCCCCGTACTGTGACCTCCCCCTCCCAGTGTCCCCCGTACTGTGACCTCCCTCCCAGTGTCCCCCGTACTGTGACCTCCCTCCCAGTGTCCCCCGTACTGTGACCCCCCTCCCAGTGTCCCCCGTACTGTGACCTCCCTCCCAGTGTCCCCTGTACTGTGACCTCCCCACCCCAGTGTCCCCCGTACTGTGACCTCCCCACCCCAGTGTCCCCTGTACTGTGACCTCCCTCCCAGTGTCCCCCGTACTGTGACCTCCCTCCCAGTGTCCCCCGTACTGTGACCTCCCTCCCAGTGTCCCCCGTACTGTGACCTCCCTCCCAGTGTCCCCCGTACTGTGACCTCCCTCCCAGTGTCCCCCGTACTGTGACCTCCCTCCCAGTGTCCCCCGTACTGTGACCCCCCTCCCAGTGTCCCCCGTACTGTGACCTCCCTCCCAGTGTCCCCCGTACTGTGACCCCCCTCCCAGTGTCCCCCGTACTGTGACCTCCCTCCCAGTGTCCCCTGTACTGTGACCCCCCTCCCAGTGTCCCCCGTACTGTGACCTCCCTCCCAGTGTCCCCCGTACTGTGACCTCCCTCCCAGTGTCCCCCGTACTGTGACCTCCCTCCCAGTGTCCCCTGTACTGTGACCTCCCTCCCAGTGTCCCCTGTACTGTGACCTCCTCCCTCCCAGTGTCCCCTGTACTGTGACCCCCCCCTCCCAGTGTCCCCCGTACTGTGACCTCCCTCCCGGTGTCCCCTGTGCTGTCACCCCCCTCCCAGTGTCCCCTGTACTGTGACCTCCCCCCTCCCAGTGTCCCCCTGTACTGTGACCTCCCCCCTCCCAGTGTCCCCCGTACTGTGACCTCCCCACCCCAGTGTCCCCTGTACTGTGACCTCCCTCCCAGTGTCCCCTGTACTGTGACCTCCCTCCCAGTGTCCCCTGTACTGTGACCTCCCTCCCAGTGTCCCCTGTGCTGTGACCTCCCCCCCAGTGTCCCCCGTACTGTGACCTCCCTCCCAGTGTCCCCTGTACTGTGACCCCCCTCCCAGTGTCCCCCGTACTGTGACCTCCCTGCCAGTGTCCCCTGTGCTGTCACCCCCCTCCCAGTGTCCCCTGTGCTGTCACCCCCCTCCCAGTGTCCCCTGTGCTGTCACCCCCCTGCCAGTGTCCCCTGTGCTGTCACCCCCTGTATATACACTGTATTGACCTCACGTGTGCAGTGTCCCACACACTTCTATCTACAAACATTATATATATCTGTGCTGTACATCTCTGGCAGGTTCCTGTATATACATTCAATTAACCATTACTCTGCTGTGTCACTCCCTGCACTATATTTTCTTAACCCCTGGTGTGCCATGTCCCTCCCTGCAGTATGCATACTGTATTAACCCCTGGTGTGCTGTGGGCAATATTACCCCTGGTGTGTGAGAGTATACATTAGTATTAACCCCTGTTGTATTGTGTTCCTCCGCAGGGTGACTCGGGGGGTCCCCTTGTCTGTGGGAGGTCTGTGGAAGGAGTGGTTTCGTTTTCCGGGCTGCGCTGTGGGAATCCTCTCTTTCCTGATGTGTACACGCATGTTGCAGCTTTCTTGCAGTGGATCCAAAGTGTGATGGCAAGGAAGCAATAGGGGCAACTGGAACCATTCAGCCTTCAAATTACATCACTGCGTTATTATATCTCTCTGCGTGTTATTAAATCTCTCTGTGTGTTATTATATCTCTCTGTGTGTTATTATATCTCTCTGCGTGTTATTATATCTCTCTGCGTGTTATTAAATCTCTCTGTGTGTTATTATATCTCTCTGCGTGTTATTATATCTCTCTGCGTGTTATTATATCTCTCTGCGTGTTATTAAATCTCTCTGCGTGTTATTATATCTCTCTGTGCGTTATTATATCTCTCTGCGTGTTATTAAATCTCTCTGTGCGTTATTATATCTCTCTGCGTGTTATTAAATCTCTCTGTGTGTTATTATATCTCTCTGTGTGTTATTATATCTCTCTGCGTGTTATTAAATCTCTCTGCGTGTTATTATATCTCTCTGCATGTTATTATATCTCTCTGCATGTTATTAAATCTCTGCGTGTTATTAAATCTCTCTGCATGTTATTATATCACTCTGCATGTTATTATATCACTGTGCGTTATTATATCTCTCTGCGTGTTATTATATCACTTTGCGTTATTATATCTCTCTGTGTGTTATTATATCTCTGCGTTATTATATCTCTCTGTGTGTTATTATATCTCTGCGTGTTATTATATCTCTCTGCATGTTATTATATCTCTCTGCATGTTATTAAATCTCTCTGCGTGTTATTAAATCTCTCTGCATGTTATTATATCACTCTGCATGTTATTATATCTCTGCGTGTTATTATATCTCTCTGCGTGTTATTATATCTCTCTGCGTGTTATTATATCTTTCTGCGTGTTATTATATCACTCTGCGTGTTATTATATCACACTGCGTGTTAGTATTTAATCCCATTTGTTTATATATCAGTCTGTCACCTCACCTTATTACCGAGCTGTGTATCTTTTATGCGGTTTCCTGTGCAGGTTCTGCTCTTGTACAATTTGGTGCATGCAGCGCCCGTATTCTGCGCCAAAAAAAACACAATCTACACCACCCTTAAGATGCCGGGGAAGAAAACCTTCAAGCTAAATAACAGGCTCGTGATGTGTTACCAGACTTGCGCCAAGATGCAAACGTAACTCCGCCCTAAACTCTTCCCGCTAGCTCCATAAATCCCTCATGTTGTCGCAAACATACATGAAACTGCAGCAAAAAGGGTTATTACGTAGATGCAGCCTGAGGCAAGGTTTTAACTTGCGACAAAACACTTTACTTGCGCTGCTTTATACACGGGACAAATTTATCTTCCTTACCTATAAGGCTCTCCACTCACCAGCTCCTCCCTACATATCAGCTTTGACCTTTCACTATGTCCCTGCTCGTCTCCTTTCCACCTCTTCTGCGCTCTCTCACCTTAAACCCTTTTCCCTCACCGCACCTTCTCTTCCCACCTTCAAAACAAACCTGAAACCCCACCTCTTAAATGAAGCATCCCAATAGCCTGGACTCATGGCTACCGTCCCACAGTCACTCCTGCCAAGCACTGCCATATACAGCACTTACAGTACGCCCTCACCTGCTGCCTCTAAGTCTCCCAACAAATCACTTAGATTGTAAGCTCTCCGCGGCAGGGGTTTCCTTTCCTACTGTCTAGCTTTGTTGCGCTCACTGAATACTAATTCCCTATACTGTATTGTCTTTTTTTTTTAAACCGCTGAGTACACTGTGGGCGCTATATGAATAAAGATATATATACAAAGGCACAACTGTGGTAGCTGCAGTCCCCTCTCATACCACGGGAGGGCAGCAGAGGAGAGGGTTATTCCCTCGCTGGCTGAACATGATTACAGATGCACTGTGCTGGAGATCTGCCGGAATCTGGCCCAGATACACACCCGCCCCTTTGACTATAATTGTCAGTAACTCTGTATCAGGGTGCGATACCCCACATTAGTACTTAACGAGTCTTCCCCTGTCTCTCATGTGTCTGTCGCTGAGCTCTGACAGCGCATATTATTTATATGATGTGTGTGCTTTTTAAATAGGGATCTTTAAAACCTACGCTCACATTCAGAGCTCAATATTACATCAGCCGCTTTCTTAAAGCAACAAGGCACTTCACAAGTTAGGTTGCTGTTTTGCCGATTTAGGAGCTTTAGCTGTGATCAGACAGAAGGTTTGGGTGTAACCCAGTAAGAACAGCACAGTCACCCAGCACGCTGGGGACCAGATGGGATTTCCTAGAGACAAAGAACCACGCTCTGTATTTTAAGGGTTTTATTTTCCTAGATAGAAAAGAGAGAGACACAGAGATAGAAAAATAGAAAGAAAAAAAACATCACTGGGGCATTTGAACTTTACAGATAAAAGGCAAATTTCACCCAAAAATGGGAACAGCAGATAAGTAGTTAAATGGTGATCAGAAGCTCCCTGTACGCAACCGGGGTGCACTGCAGGGGTTAGGTTACATAAGATAAATCTCCCCCAGCCTGCAGTTTTATCAGGTTATAAACACTGCACATGGTGTGAGTGAGCGGGTTAAACATCCGGATGTGTGTCCTGAACAGAACAAAGAGCAGGGAGACTCCTGGGGTCACGTGCCCCTTCTGTCTGTGTCACTATGTCATCCTGCAGTGGGTGGGAGACTCCACGTGCCACGTGTCCCTTCTGACTGTGTCACTATGTCACCCTGCAGTGGGAGTGACAGGCTCTATGTGTCACGTGTCCCTTCTGTCTGTGTCACTATGTCACCCTGCAGTGGGAGTGACAGGCTCCATGCGTCACGTGTCCCTTCTGTCTGTGTCACTATGTCACCCTGCAGTGGGTGGGAGACTCCATGTGTCACGTGTCCCTTCTGTCTGTGTCACTATGTCACCCTGCAGTGGGAGTGACAGGCTCCATGTGCCACGTGTCCCTTCTGTCTGTGTCACTATGTCACCCTGCAGTGGGAGTGACAGGCTCCATGCGTCACGTGTCCCTTCTGTCTGTGTCACTGTGTCACCCTGCAGTGGGTGGGAGACTCCATGTGTCACGTGTCCCTTCTGTCTGTGTCACTGTGTCACCCTGCAGTGGGAGGGACTCATCAGTATGGATAATCAGTATGTCCCATTGGTGCTAAATGGACACGTTTTAGGATCTTTCTACTAAAGTCTCCTGGAGCAAAACCAGTGCACAAAACAGCACCAGGTTCATCAAAGAGAAAGAGAGCAATGCGTTTTCCCTTTGATAAATCTGGCGTTGTTTTCTTGCACTGGGTTTTGTCCCCGTCTTAAAGCCGGGCAACTGGTAAATAAGCCCCCTTGTGTCTGTGGTCACTAGTAGGTCAGCAGAGCCTGCCCGATACATATAAATAATACCTCCAGTTAATAAATACGCCTCGCTGTATGTACAATATACACATGTAATGTCCGTGCGCCCACGCTGACTTCACACATAATTCTTCACAGCGTCATCCAGATCCATCGAAAACTTAGAGAAATCTGCAGACAAGAAGAGGTGTCACATAAAACCAGGGAAACCAGCGCGGATCCTTAATATATGTATGTATCTATAATATTTGTGTACGTTTTTATCTCAGCCAAGGATCCAATAGTGTGCGGTGTTACAGCAGATAAGGAAAATGGGCCGGCTGGGTCGGCCACGTGGTTCTTATCTGACGTCAAATTCTATGTTTCTATCTTTCCGCAAATACAAATCCCACGCGTGATCACATACACATCTCAGACAGGTCTGCGGCCCCGCCTTCCCGCATTATCTCTTAGCATACAGTGCTTCCACTGCAGCTAGGGATTCTGGGAAACGACATGCAAATGAGCACACAGTGTCACCTTTTGATTCAAATCCATTTTAATATGGACTCCTACTGGGGCGTAGCTATATCCCGGGCAAAGCCCGGGGGCCCGTCCTCTTGGGTGACCAATCCGCTGACTGCGCATGCGCGATTGGAAGTTGCCAGACGCTCATGTGGGATCGGAGCTTGATGTTCACGCATGCATGACCAGCAAACGCTGATCGCACATGCGTGGTTGGCAAGTGCCGATCGCGCATGCGCAAGAGCAGTCGGCGAGTGGCGGTCCCGCATGCGCAAGAGCAGTCGGCGAGTGCCGGTCACGCATGCGCAAGAGCAGTCGGCGAGTGCCGGTCACGCATGCGCAAGAGCAGTCGGCGAGTGCCGGTCACGCATGCGCAAGAGCAGTCGGCGAGTGCAGGTAACGCATGCGCAAGAGCAGTCGGTGAGTGCAGGTAACGCATGCGCAAGAGCAGTCGGCGAGTGCAGGTAACGCATGCGCAAGAGCAGTCGGTGAGTGCAGGTAACGCATGCGCAAGAGCAGTCGGTGAGTGCCGGTCACGCATGCGCAAGAGCAGTCGGTGAGTGCCGGTCACGCATGCGTGGCCAACGCAATAAAATAAAATTGCCCGGCGGCGCAGCCATGTCTTGCTACACCACTGGACCCTTATAAGCTTATGCCTGCCGCATTACCCAGCGTTCTCAGCACAGCCTGGGTGCATCGGCCGTAACCCTATCTATCTTTCATAACTAAGAGGGAGGCAACGTGGTGTTTTAGGAAGAGGGAAATTACACACCCACCAGAGTCATCCATACAGGGCACACAGAGCTCATAAGGGACCGTTATAAAAATCACTAACAGACGTTATGTTCCCTGCGCTTAACGCCAATCCAAAAAGCTAATTATATTTAAAAACAACAGCCGTTAATTACCTCATTAGCGCAGGCTTAACGAGATGTGTTAACACGGCTTTGCGTTAGCTTCAAATAACATTGCGTTCGGCTTGTCTTACTCCAGACCCTGAGTAGGTGTTTAATTAAAGTTAAAAGGGATTTTTTTTCCCAAAATTAGGGAAAAGGGTGTGTTACCACCCCTTCCAGCTAATACTGCAATGTATGGGGTTATTACATTGAGACCAAATTGAATATCATCTTATACACTTGATATATTTGGATATTATATTCACTGATAGATATTGCTATGCCATAGCTCTTTAAGTGTATAGGTGTCATCCTACACAGGCTCAATCCACATACCACCAGCGAATGATTGTGTTGAATTATAACCCTGCATTATTTAGACCACTATCACTGAGCAGCTAGGAGTAATACTATACAGCGAGGTTAGAGCTGAGCCGCGGACACCGTGGCTTTATATCTAGCTTAGTCCTCTCATTATAGTTATACCTGTTGCAGTCAGCTAATTATCTCATCTTGTGGGTTATTTTGACATTGTGCAATCAACGGTTGGTTTTGAGGTATGCTGTCAGTGACTACACCCTATCACACCATTAGCAGGTATTCTATTAGTGCAATCGTGTTAATAGCACCTGTGAGGTTCAGTTACCCTACCTACAGTTAGGTCCCTTCAGTAGGTTATATTGCTACTACTACCGAGAGTATATTTTATACACAATACAGCACAACCCCCGTATAACATTATTTACATTTCATTTCATATGTAGACTTTTTTTATCATAAGTTTATTAAATGTTACGTCTTAATAGCCCCGGAGTGCATCTATTAATGGGCTTCTAGCTAGAGAAGGGGTGGTAACACACCCTTTTCTCTAATTTTGGACTTCAATTTAGCATTACTGTGTGATAACTGGTGCAATAATGTTGGCTACAGATGTCCGTGCGCGGGCCAGTGGTCCCCTGATATCAGGACTGAGGATGCACTTGACCCCCAAGTAAAAATTCACTAGCCAGCCACTGGAGAGGGCCCAGAAAATGGGAGAGAGGTAGAATAGGGGAGAGAGAGAATTGGGGAGAGAGAGTGAGAATGGGGGTGATATAGAGACTGGGGAGGAGAGAGAATGGGGGGAGGGAGAATGGGGGAGGCAGAATGGGGGGATTGAGATAATGGGGGAGAGAGAATGGGGAAGAGAGAATGGAGGAGGGCAGAGAGAGAGAATAGAAGAAGGGGGAGAGAGAGAAATGGGGGGAGAGAGAAATGGGGGGAGAGAGAGAATGAGGGGGAGAGAGAGAATGGAGGAGGGGAGGGAGGAGAATGGAGGAGGAGGGGAGGGAGGAGAATGGAGGAGGAGGGGAGGGAGGAGAATGGAGGAGGGGAGGGAGGAGAATAGGGGGAGGGAGAGAGAGAATAGGGGATGAGGGAGAATAGAGGAGAGGGGAAGAGAGAGAATGGGGGGAGAGAAAGGGGGGAATAAAGAGAATAGGGTGGAATGGAGGAGGGGGGGAGAGAATGGAGGAGGGGGGAGGAAGAGAGAGAATGGGGAGGGGAAAATGGATGGGGAGGGGAAAATGGATGGGGGAGGAAGAGAGATAATAGGGGGTGAGGAGAGAATGGGGAGAGGGATAATGGGCTAGGGAAGGGAGAGAGATAATGGAGGAGGGGTGAGACAGAGAGAATGGGGGAGGGGAAATGGAGGAGGAAGAGAATGGATGGGGGGAGGGAGAATGGGGGGAAGGGAGAGAGAATGGGGGAGGGAAAGGAGACAGAATGAGGGGGGAGGGAAAGGAGACAGAACGAGGGGGGAGGGAAAGGAGACAGAACGAGGGGGGAGGGAAGGGAGAATGGGAGGGAAGGGTGAATGGGGGGGAAGGGAGAGAGAATGGGGAGGAGAGAGAATGGGGGAGGGAAAGAAGAGAGAGAATGGGAGGAGAAATGGAGAGAGAGAATGGGGGAAGGCAAGGGAGAGAGAATGGGAAGAGGTAGAATGAATAATACAGCATCCATGGTGACACTATTAGATAAATATAGATAACAAATATTCATTTTTTAGTATGGCATTTGTTGTATTAATAATCTTTTATGTGTCCCTGTTTTTAATTTTGAAAATCTGGTCACCTTAATCCCGGCATCACCACAGGTGGCTCAATCCGTGGCTCATTCAAAGACTGCGCCACTGATTGGGCCACCTGTGCTGAAGCCGGGGTATCCTTAAATCGTGATGTGTTGGTGGCCCTTGAGGACTGATTTTGGTAACCCCTGCCCTGGGCGGTCTGTCTTCAGACCAGAGCTACCAGCAGATAGGAGCGCACAGCCAGGACTGGATCATTAGCACACAGTCCTGGAGTCACCCAGCGCTCTGCAGAAGAGGGGAGGGGCAATTACCTGTGCAGCTCCCTGTGTGACGCACCCCGATAGAGCGCCCCAGGTAGCAGGTGGCCCTGCGGAGGTGACAGGCAGAGGGGTAGGTGACGTTGTTGTTCCCGCACAGCATGTGATCATAGGCGAAGGGCGGCGGGCAGGGGGAGGAGCGACACATGACACAGTGTGCGCTGCCGGTCTGGTCCACCACGCAAGAATGTGTCCCAGGGCAGACCACGCTGGAGCAGGATTCTACGGAGAGACACGTGTCACTGTTACATGCAGATTTGGGATGTCATCGGAGCCTTTGTATACGCTCCGAATTATTAGACATTGGAATCCATATTTTTTGTAAGCAGTTCACAGCGCCAACATTAGTAAATCAGGCCACGCTTCCAAACGCAGCCATGTGTCTATATATATATATATGAGAGACTAACAAAAAAACAAAAAAGCAGCCCTAAAAAGGATATTAATAGTGAATAAATAAGTTTATGTGATATTAATGCCACAATGACGTATTAAATGTGTAAGTGCCTGTGCATAAAACAAATGGAATATTGAATAAAAATGAATAAATAACCTAAAAATAACACAATATAATAATATTCAAAAAGTGAACTGAAAACCAGTCCTTTAGAAAATAGTTCATCAATGAAAATGGTGACGTGGGTAGAAGGGGGTCTCCGGCTGCTCTCAAAATGAATAACCACATCCTATGGAATCTGCAGAAAAGATAGAGGAGAGAGCGCACGCCCCGTAGTATAAAACTTTATAATTAATGATGGGAAAGGGAGGGAGGGGGAAGAAATACACTCACAAGGGTACAAATTTTAAAAGCATTTCGTGATAATATCACCACCATCCGGTATCTGTACTTCGATCAAACGTCCGTCAGTCTCTAGGAGGTGAAGGAACCGTGATCATCAGGATGTTCAGGGCGTGAAGAAAGTATCAGCGAAATCGTGCCAGAATCCCAGAAAATCTCTTTGCTGGATGGCCTCTGTGATGTTGAACGCACAAACCGGCCTGTTACTGCGCATGCGTGATGAAGTAATGTCCGTACGTATTGCGTAATGACGCTCCCTGACGCGTTTCGTCACACACGGGCGACTTTATCAAAGGGTAGTGGAGAGGGGATGGACGGAAGTATATAAATACACTAATGGTAACGTGGTAACCCCTTAAACCAGCTGAATTTAACACTAAAACATTGAGAACTCAATCTACTAATTACTACCACACTAATAACTATAGAAATGGAGGTTAAAGGAAAAAACGCACCATGCCATGAATACTGGAGAGGCTAATATACCATAATGCTATGAAAAGAATATATATAAAATAACTAACATATGAATCTATAAGAGATTATTCAGATAAATCGATAACATAATAAATATATCATATCTAATAGTCATAACAAAAAAATACATAAACAATATAGAAATATATAATATGGAAAATAATAATGCACCTATCAATTGAACTAAAATATGTATACTCAATAGATCAAAATATATATATAATACCAGTGTATTTGGTATATTACTGATAAAATGCAAGCTCAATACGAGGAACATATATGTACATGTAAATACTGTATGCATACAAAAATGATGTTTAAATAAAGGTGATGTTTAAACATAAACGTGTCCTGTACTATAGTGGAGATGTAAATATGTATATCTGGAAAACATGTGCAAGATACTTAATAATACAATAAATGTAAATGGATAATATTGGGAACAGATGCCGGCTTCCAAGATCAAGAAAAGATCTGGGAGAGACTCAGACAAAAAGATGACAGAGGAAGGTAGAGGAGACTTAGAAACAGGGGGAGTATGTCCATCGGAAGAATTCACACCAGCGTACTCACATCCAAACATTAATTTAATCCACCAGGGGTCAAAGTACCCAACTGGTGGATCCAGAAAGTTTGACGCCTACAGAGGGTTTTAAACCGATCGCCCTCTAGAGCACAAGGAGAAATGCTCTCAAGTCCCATGATAGTCATGGACTTTTGATCCTGATTATGTCTGGATTTAAAGTGTCGTGAGACATTATGTGTTTAATTCTTTTATGACATTTCTCCTGTGCTCCAGGAAGCGAGTACCCAGGGACATGGTGGTGTGACCAACATATTGTTGACCGCATCCACACTGAATGAGATAAATTATATAAGTGCTTAAACAGTTAATGGAACTTGTAATTAGATGTGTAGTCCCTCTGATGGCTGAACAAAATTGAGATTTGATAAGAATGTGTCTGCATGTTATACACCGACTACGTCCACATTTATGATTGCCCACAGGACCCCCACAAACAGGAAGTGTGGATGATTGGACTGACCTAAGTTTAGTGGGAACTAAAATACTTTTGATATTTCTTGCCTTCCTGTAGACTATAGAAGCTTTCTCTGGCAGGATGGACCCCAAATCGGGGTCACACTTGAGGATGCTCCAGTGATTATTGAGAATTTTATCGATAGATATAAAGGACTGATTATATGTTGTAATGTAACGGATTTTCTGGCCTGGCCTGACCCACCCAATCTCAAATTGGCCCCTGTGGTCTAACCAGCCCCCATTACGGTGTAGTGTCTGGTGGTGCACCTGTTGGCAACAGGACTCCTGAGTCTCCCGCATGATGTTGTGTGGGGATTGCCAACCCAGACAGGCAGCTGAGGTAGTGTACTTGAGTCCTACCTATATCCAGTGCAGCGCCTCCACCTCATCAGGATCCCAGCGTCCGCTTGTGGATGGTCCTGGTGAGGAACTCCTCTGTGGTGCATCCCTCTGTGTAATTAGTCCACGCTTACACACGAGGGTATGATTGAACAAGATCATCTTTATTGAAGTGAGGTGGGCCAGCTGCCCCTCACAGCGGTTGTGCTCAGCCGCTCATGCTCACTGCACTACCCTTTGAAAGGTATGTCTTCCCAATCTGGTGGATTCCCTATCTCCCCTCAGGAAGACATTCCCTGTGCCAGGTCCCTGGTCACAGTCTAGTGAGCAGCCTCCTCCCAAGTCTGTACTCAGACTTGCTCCTTACTCCAACAACTACAACCCACTCTAACTTTTGAGCAGTGCTGTGCCTTATGTATCCTCTGGAGGCAGGCACAACTCTGACATCACTAATTATGGATTCAGAGTATGTGGCCACTCCCATCCATACATAGGGCACCTCACCAGGGTGTGAGGGCAAACCTCCATAATTACTGCTGGCATGCCCATAACTTACCAGGCCTTACTGCCAGCAGGAGAGATGACTGTAGTCCATTTTACAGCATGGCTACATTCTCCCCCTGGTGAATCCCACCCTCCCGGCTGGGACCTAAATTTGAAGTACCTTTCTTCAGGAAGCACTGTAAAATGACATACATAATTAGTCACAACATTGACAGATTCACAAAATATTGCGTCAAGCAAGCCCCGACCAACAGCCACTAACTTACGCAACAGCCATCCTGTTCCCCCTAATAATAGTGACGAGGATCGGGTTTCTTAACTTCCCTACCCCCCATGTCCAGGACTGTCAAACTGTAATCACGTGGCAACCCCCTTTCAGGTCGATACACCACCTTATGCATATAGACGTTCCTGCCTATACTCCACACCCGCATAAGGTGCGCTATCCTTTCCTCGGCTTTGCTGCCCTTAATGGCAGCCCCCTTATTTACCATATACTCTTCTATGGTCTCTTGCAACTACCTGTGCCTATTGTCCTCGATCTCCTGCATGAGGAGTTCCGGAACGTAGGGATATTCCAAGCCATGTGAATTCTTGTACTTGGCGGTATTAGCCCTCTCAGCCCGGCTGCACCGTGTCAAATTAGCATTCCCTGCCCTCCTTGGCAACACCCATGACAGGGGCTCGTCTGGGTCCACGGGGTCTGTCAATATACTGGGACCCATGGGCTCTATGTGGTTCTGGCAGATTTGGAACCATCTCTCTTGCATCACCCTTTTCCGCTTCTCTGCTGTAAATTCTCCCTTAGCCCACCAGTAATCTACTACATCCTCCCTGACTAGTAGAAACCGAGTGCGGTCCATCCACCCCACATAACCCTCGAATAATGGGGCCCACCACCGGGTCTCCCTAACCTTCTCGGACTCTGATTCTAGAGAGTCTCCCTCCTCTGTGTCCCCCCAGGAAGACACCCCCGATGTCCCAGTAGATCGGGACTTTAGCCACCCCACACGCTTTGGCCGATCCTCTAATTTCACGATAGCCACGCTAGGGCTCCAACTAGACATGGATGCCTCCCCTGAATAGCCTCCACCCACCGACCCATCATCGGACGTAAAGCTCGCCAGTCTCTCCCCAGTCCGTTCCTCATAGGTTCCCTGGGACCCTCCCGACATTCCCAAACTGGACGAGGACCCACGGGAAAAGGTGACTGGGACAGGGGCTTTATCTAGGGCATGGGGTTGGGCATATGGACGGGCAGTGGGTATCCGCGGGGTTCCGACCAGCTCTCTACCCCTATATTGTCCAGGATCACTGCGAGGACTCTCCGCTGGCTGAGCCTCACCCTTCTCGACTCTCCTCACAGCCTGCCAGCTCTTCGTTGACACAGGTGATCTGGAAGCACTGCCCGATCGACGAGGCGTCGTCGTCATCTCTCCGGTCGTTCCGCTACCTCCGCCGGAAGTGATGTCATCGCCGGAACCGGAAACTCCGCCATCTTGAGATGGATCCCCATGCGGGATCTCTTCTTCCAGGACGACATCCGGAAGTTCCGCTGCCTTCTCTTGCACCGCCTGGGCCTGACACCGCCTTTCCTCCACGGATGCCGTCACCGGAGCCTGGTGAGAACAAGGGCTGCTCTTACCGCTCCGAAGGGTGGGTGTGGATCGCCCGTCACCACTGGACCCGCCGGTCCCAGGAATGGAAGGACTTCGTCTCTCGGCCTTCCGCTCCATTGGCGACACCCGACTCTTCTCACCGATACTCCCGGGAAGTGGTAATTTCCCATTTTCACCACAGGATACTGCCAAGGGCCGGATCACTGCACCGGACGACACTCTGGGTTCCTCATCGGAGGAATCCGCTTCCACTCTGCTCGGGGTCACCGTTCGCGGCGACCGCCTTTTAGTCTCTCGGTCGATACGCTGACCGACCGCTCCTTTCTCCTCGGGCTTGGCCTTAGCAACCGGCCCCGCTCCCCATTCTCCGGGATCCGCACTTTCCTTCCAGAGTGCACCGGGGGACCCGGCAGACAGCCTAGCCGTATCCCCCGCGGGTTCAACAGTCTGGATGGGCACAAATGTAGGCATAGGCCACAAGTACTGTGTACCACATTGCGGGCAGCGAGCCGCCGTGCCCACGGTACCGCCGGGTAGCCTGCATTGCAAGCAGAGGCACACCACAGTCTCTGTGCCCGCCACCCGAATCACCAGTAAGCCTCCTGGTGCTGAATATGGTTGAGTGGAGACCATTGTATTGGCTCCTGACTGACAGGCCATTGTCTCAGTAGGAGATACTTGCAGCAGCGGTCTGTTCTTTGAACTGGCTCCGCGAGACTGACAAGCAGGGGTTGAGTTGCCAGCCACTCCCTTGACCAGCTCCACCCTCATCTGACAAAGCTGGAAACCACCCCCCTAGTAGCAATTATGGGCGGGTCCCACAGCTTAATAGGATGTCCTGTAATTGAGGCCACACCTTTCACAGTCCTGGTGGGCGCGGCCACAGCTTTCGCGCCATTACCCCCAACAGGGTGGGGTTCTTCCTTTGGCGCCAATCCCGGCCAACTGTCTGCAACTTTTGCAATTGCAGAATTCTCTTCAATAAGCCCACGCGGTCTCCCAGGGAAGCGGGAGCCGCCATCTTGGTTTGCATTCCCAATCACTTTAGCAACTGAGGTAGCTTTCTGTATAGCGCTCACCGGCTGGCAAGCAGATCCTTCTTTCCCACCAGCCACAAGCACAATGTCTTCAACACTGTCCTCCCGGGTAGTACCCTGCAGTCCTAGGCAGGACCAAAACGGTGCAGCCACAGCTTTGGCACCACTCCACAGCAGGCTCGTGAAGGTCATTTCCGTAGGATGCTCTTCACCCGCACACACGCCATGTGCGCTCTCTCCCTTAGCCTCCGTCCGCCATCTTGGACCTTCCGCACCGCGCGGATCCTCCATTCTAGCGGTTGCCATTCTTTCACTGTACTTAGGATTATTGTACATGGAGCTCCTCTCTGCGGGGCAGCTACCACACTGGTACAATAAAGATTACCTTGATGCACCACCTTGTGTACCTAATGTAGGCTGGACTCGTGTTGCACTACCTCAGGCTAGGCTCACTCTCTCTGTGTCTGCTGTATCTCCTTCCTCCCAGTCTGTGCTCCCTTCGGTAAGTGGTCTACAATGGCTAGAGTACTCTGGCTCTTCCATGCAGTACTTGGGCGTCTACCTACTGTTGGCTAGCCTAGCGCAGACCCTCTCCAGAATTCCTGACCACGTTAACAGGCTATCCCTTTAGGCATCCTACCAACTAGCACTGCCTCAAGGTGACTAGGACAACTATAGCCCGGCTCCAAACCCCCAACTCCTTTCAGGCCCCTAGGTCGTCCCTCCGAACTGACAAACTCCATCAGCCCCCTAACTACCCCTAGGTCCGTCCCAACGCAGCACAAAGTGGCAGCAGACACTCTCCCTGTTTCCTAGTGTGCCTAGCAAAAGCCTGTCCTGTTGACAGGTCTACATCTCTCAGCAGCGCCTCCAAATGTAACGGATTTTCTGGCCTGGCCTGACCCACCCAATCTCAAATTGGCCCCTGTGGTCTAACCAGCCCCCATTACGGTGTAGTGTCTGGTGGTGCACCTGTTGGCAACAGGACTCCTGAGTCTCCCGCATGATGTTGTGTGCTGAGGTAGTGTACTTGAGTCCTACCTATATCCAGTGCAGCACCTCCACCTCATCAGGATCCCAGCGTCCGCTTGTGGATGGTCCTGGTGAGGAACTCCTCTGTGGTGCATCCCTCTGTGTAATTAGTCCACGCTTACACACGAGGGTATGATTGAACAAGATCATCTTTATTGAAGTGAGGTGGGCCAGCTCCCCCTCACAGCGGTTGTGCTCAGCCGCTCATGATCACTGCACTACCCTTTGAAAGGTATGTCTTCCCAATCTGGTGGATTCCCTATCTCCCCTCAGGAAGACATTCCCTGTGCCAGGTCCCTGGTCACAGTCTAGTGAGCCGCCTCCTCCCAAGTCTGTACTCAGACTTGCTCCTTACTCCAACAACTACAACCCACTCTAACTTTTGAGCAGTGCTGTGCCTTATGTATCCTCTGGAGGCAGGCACAACTCTGACATCACTAATTATGGATTCAGAGTATGTGGCCACTCCCACCCATACATAGGGCACCTCACCAGGGTGTGAGGGCAAACCTCCATAATTACTGCTGGCATGCCCATAACTTACCAGGCCTTACTGCCAGCAGGAGAGATGACTGTAGTCCATTTTACAGCATGGCTACAGTAATAAACCTCACAATTGATAAATCAGTCTTAATTGATTCTCTTGGAGCATCATAACTCGTACGTGTACCTTTATTAGATTTAATTTTGGATTTATTTAATAAATCTGACCTGTCCACAGAGCCAATCTTACTGAGGGAGTCGGAAACTAAATCGGGATCATAGCCTTTGGACAAGAATTTTTCCTCAAGTATATCAGACTGGCTCAAAAAATCAATATCCCTGGTACAGTTTCTACGCAATCTATGAAACTGGCCCAGAGGAATATTAAGTTCCATTAACTGTTTAAGCACTTATATCATTTATTTCATTCAGTGTGGATGCGATCAACAATATGTTGGTCACACCACCGGGTCCCTGGGTACTCGCTTCCTGGAGCACAGGAGAAATGTCATAAAAGGATTAAATACCCATAGTGTCTCACGACACTTTAAATCCAGACATAATCAGGATCCCAAGTCCATGACTATCATGGGACTTGAGAGCATTTCTCCTTGTGCTCTAGGGGGCGATCGGTTTAAAACCCTCTGTAGGCGGGAAACTTTCTGGATCCACCAGTTGGGTACTTTGACCCCTGGTGGATTAAATTAATGTTTGGATGTGAGTACGCTGGTCTGAATTCTTCCGATGGACATACTCCCCCTGTTTCTAAGTCTCCTCTACCTTCCTCTGTCATCTTTTTGTCTGAGTCTCTCCCAGATCTTTTCTTGATCTTGGAAGCTGGCATCTGTTCCCAATATTATCCATTTACATTTATTGTATTATTAAGT
Organism: Ascaphus truei; assembly: GCF_040206685.1. Classification (NCBI taxonomy): domain Eukaryota; kingdom Metazoa; phylum Chordata; class Amphibia; order Anura; family Ascaphidae; genus Ascaphus; species Ascaphus truei. The sequence continues at coordinate 37,641,447 of NC_134490.1, forward strand.
ATCTTGCACATGTTTTCCAGATACACATATTTACATCTCCACTATAGTACAGTACACGTTTATGTTTAAACATCACATTTATTTAAACATCATTTTTGTATGCATACAGTATTTACATGTACATATATGTTCCTCGTATTGAGCTTGCATTTTATCAGTAATATACCAAATACACTGGTATTATATATATATTTTGATCTATTGAGTATACATATTTTAGTTCAATTGATAGGTGCATTATTATTTTCCATGTTATATATTTCTATATTGTTTATGTATTTTTTGTTATGACTATTAGATATGATATATAGAATATATTTATGATATATATTTATATATATTTTTTATGGATTTTCCTTCTTGCTTTTCTCTTTTATTCATTGGTTTTGTAGTAATTGAACATATGGATTTTCGAGTTTTTTATGTCAATATTAGTTCATATATATTTTTTATTTATAATGTGTTGATTGAATAGACCCTCTGGTAGAATTTTTATTATAGATATTGCATAGTCTAGCAGTGATATCATTTACTGAGTTATGACAGAGGGGCACTCACACATTTTTTAATTATATTTTCAATTATATTTTTAATTCTATTCCTTTTATTATGTTATCGATTTATCTGAATAATCTCTTATACATTCATATGTTAGTTATTTTATATATATTCTTTTCATAGCATTATGGTATATTAGCCTCTCCAGTATTCATGGCATGGTCCGTTTTTTCCTTTAACCTCCATTTCTATAGTTATTAGTGTGGTAGTAATTAGTAGATTGAGTTCTCAATGTTTTAGTGTTAAATTCAGCTGGTTTAACTGGTTGCCACGTTACCATTAGTGTATATATATACTTCCGTCCATCCCCTCTCCACTACCCTTTGATAAAGTCGCCCGTGTGTGACGAAACGCGTCAGGGAGCGTCATTACGCAATACGTACGGACATTACGTCATCACGCATGCGCAGTAACAGGCCGGTTCGTGCGTTCAACAGCACAGAGGCCATCCAGCAAAGAGATTTTCTTGGATTCTGGCACGATTTCGCTGATACTTTCTTCACGCCCTGAACATCCTGATGATCACAGTTCCTTCACCTCCTAGAGACTGCTGGACGTTTGATCGAAGTACAGATACCGGATGGTGGTGATATTATCACGAAATGCTTTTAAAATTTGTACCCTTGTGAGTGTATTTCTTTCCCTTCCCTCCCCTTTCCCATCATTAAATATACAGTTTTATACTATGGGGCGTGCGCTCTCTCCTCTCTCTCATATATATATATATATATATATATATATATATATATATATATATATATATAAAATCAAAAACGAATAGACGATACCGTTCTGTGGCTAACGAAATGCTTTTATTTGTGCGAGCTTTCGAGATACACTGATCTCTTCTTCCGCCGGTGTTACAATGGATAAAGCAAGAAAGGGTTTAATTAAAAACAGTGCATCTTGGAATGTTATCTGTGCTTATCCCTCCCCTGTGTGTAGATGTGATTACCTCTACATCAATATATATATATATATATATACACTATATATATATATATATATATATATATATATATATATATATACATATACATATACATATACATATACATATATATATATATATACACATATATACCAAATTTGTGTGTACCAGTGTGTCTGTATTTAGACTGTGTATCACTGTGTTAAGGTGTATATCAGTGTTTGTATGTATCTGTGTGTATATCAGTGTTTGTATGTATCTGTGTGTTACTGTGTGTATATCAGTGTGTGTGTGTGTGTGTGTGTGTGTGTGTGTGTGTGTGTGTATGTGTGTATCAATGTTTTAATGTGTGTATATCAGTGTTTGTGCGTATGAGTGTGTTAGTGTGTGTGTATCAGTGTGTTAGTGTGTGTATCAGTGTGTTAGTGTGTGTATCAGTGTGTTAATGTATATCAGTGTGTTAGTGTGTGTATCAGTGTTAGTGTGTGTATCAGTGTCAGTGTGTGTATATCAGTGTGTCAGTGTGTGTATCAGTGTGTCAGTGTGTGTATCAGTGTGTTAGTTTGTGTATCAGTGTGTTAATGTGTATCAGTGTGTTAATGTGTATCAGTGTGTTAGTGTGTGTATCAGTGTCAGTGTGTGTGTCAGTGTGTGTATCAGTGTGTCAGTGTGTGTATCATTGTGTTAGTTTGTGTGTTAGTGTGTGTATCAGTGTGTAAGTGCGTGTATCAGTGTTAGTGTGTGTATCAGTGTGTTAGTGTGTGTATGCAGGGCAGCCGACAGTCTTCTAAGGACCCAGGATTTAACTTTTTTGCCCTAACTTTGTTGAGCAGGGGGTGGGGGTTTGACACTTAGGTTGTTGAGCAGTGAGTGCAGGGGATATGGGCATTCAAGGTTGTTGACCAAGGGTTGCAGGGGGTTTGGGCACTCAGTTGCTGAGAGGGGGTCATGGCTGTGAGGCAACAGCGGGTCTTCTGTGCACCCATGAGGTAGAAAGGGCCGAGCCAGAGGATCAGAAGTCAAAATCCTGATGATACATGTTGCGACCCCATGTGTATCAGTGTGTTAGTGTGTGTATCTGTGTATATACAGTTGTGTGAAAAAGAAAGTACACCCTCTTTGAATTCTATGGTTTTACATATCAGGACTAAATAACAATCATCTGTTCCTTAGCAAGTCTTAAAATTAGATAAATACAACCTCAGATGAAAAACAACACATGACATATTACACCGTGTCATGATTTATTTAACAAAAATAAAGCCAAAATGGAGAAGCCATGTGTGAAAAACTAAGTACAGGCATACCCCGGTTTAAGTACACTCACTTTAAGTACACTCGCGAGTAAGTACATATCGCTCAATAGGAAAACGGCAGCTCACGCATGCGCCTGTCAGCACATCCTGAACAGCAATACCGGCTCCCTACCTGTACAGAAGCTGTGCGCAAGCGGGGAGACTATAGAGCCTGTTACAAATGTGTTATTTACATCAGTTATGCACTTATATGAAGATTGAAGTACAGTACATGCATCGAGAAGTGGGGAAAAGGTAGTGCTTCACTTTAAGTACATTTTCGCTTTACATACATGCTCCGGTCCCATTGCGTACGTTAATGCGGGGTATGCCTGTACACCCTTACTGCTTCCATAGGAATTAAGATGCTAAGTAGTAGACAGGTGCTGCTAATCAAATGCCCTTGATTAATTGATCATCAGCAAGTGTGACCACCTCTATAAAAGCCGAAGTTTTAGCAGTTTGCTTGTCTGGAGCATTCAGGTGTGTGTTAACACAATGCCAAGGAGGAAAGACCTTAGCAATGATCTTAGAGAAGCAATTCTTGCTGCCCATCAATCTGGAAAGGGTTAAAAGGCCATTTCCAAACAATTTAACGTCCATCATTCTACAGTGAGAAAGATTATTCAAAAGTGGAAAACATTCAAGACAAATGCCAATCTTCCCAGGAGTGGACGTCCCAACAAATTCAGCCAAAGGTCAGACCGTGCAATGCTCAGAGAAATTGCAAAAAACCCAAGAGTTAAATTTCAGACTCAGACCAAAGTGGAGATGTTTGGCCATAATGCACAGCGCCACGTTTGGCGAAAACCAAACACAGCATATCAGCACAAACACCTCATACCAACTGTCAAGCATGGTGGTGGAGGGGTGATGATTTGGGCTTGTTTTGCAGCCACAGGACCTGGGAACCTTGCAGTCATTGAGTCGACCATGGACTCCTCTGTATACCAAAGTATTCTAGAGTCAAATGTGAGGCAACCTGTCCGACAGCTAAAGCTTGGCCGAAATTGGGTCATGCAACAGGACAATAATCCCAAGCACACCAGCAAATCTACAACAGAATGGCTGAAAAAGAAAAGAATCAAGGTGTTGCAATGGCCCAGTCAAAGTCCAGACCCCAACCCGATTGAAATGCTGTGGCTGAACCTTAAGAGAGCTGTGCATAAACAAATGTCCACAAACCTCAATGAACTGAAGCAACGTTGTAAAGAAGAGTGGGCCAAAATTCCTCCACAGTGATGTGAGAGACTGATAAAGTCATACAGAAAACGATTACTTCAAGTTATTGCTGCTAAAGGTGGTTCTACAAGCTATTGAATCATAAGGTGTACTTAGTTTTTCACACATGGCTTCTCCATTTTGGCTTTATTTTTGTTAAATAAATCATAACACAGTGTAATATGTAATGTGTTGTTGTTCACCTTAGGTTGTATTTACCTAATTTTAAGACCTGCTAAGGAACAGATGATTGTTATTATGTCCTGATATGTAAAACCATAGAATTCAAAGAGGGTGTACTTTCTTTTTCACACCACTGTATATGTGTATCTTTGTTTCTGTGTGTTGTTGTGTGTATCTGTATATATGTGTATCGGTGTATATTAGTGATTTTCTCTGTGTATCTGTGTATATATGTGTATCGGTGTGTGTATTAGTGTGTCTTGGTGTGTATCTGTGTATGGTGTATCAGTGTGCATCGCTGTGGGTATCAGTGAGTTTATTTGTGTAGCTGTGTATCAGTGTGCCTCGGTGGGTTTCTGTGTGTATATATATATATATCAGTGTCTCTTTCTGTGTATCAGTGTGTATCAGTGCGTTCCTGTGTATATGAATCAGTGTGTCTCTCAGTGTGTATCAGTGTGTGTATTAGTGAGTTTCTGTCCATCAGTGTGTCTCTCATTGTTTATTAGTGAGTTTCTGTGTGTATATGTGTATCAGTTTGTCTCTCAGTGTGGATCAGTGTTTATTAGTGAGTTTCTGTGTGTATGTGTGTATATGTGTATCAGTATGGGTATCAGTGTGTGTGTGAGTTTCTGTGTATATATGTCTCTCGGTGTCTCTCAGTGTTTATTAGTGAGTTTCTGTGTGTATATGTCTGTAACAGGGGAGTAATCCCTGTTCAAGTAATGTGCCTTTAATCTAGCAGTGTGGTGGTTAACTGCTGGTAGTCAATTAATAAACACCACCTGCCTGATTTAGATTGCTTACAAAAGCCTGTCCGTTGAGACAGGAAGTGAGTCTCCTTAGCTCATACCTGAGCTGAACTTGGGAGAGAGAGCAGAGATTGTCTTTACTCTCACAACCTGTCTTGAGCTCTGCCAGAAGACACAGCAGATGCTGCTTTCAAGACACAGGGAAAACTTCTAAACCTGAATGCTGACAAACCCTGAGGGAAGGGAGCTGAACCAGGAACAGAGAAGATTTTCCCTCCAAGAAACAGATAAGACTTTCATTCTTAAGAGACTTCTTATATCTGCTTATTTCATGTTATATGTTTTGGGGCTGGGAGATATGCTTAACTAAGGGAGTTGTGAAATTGCATAGTATTTCACTAGAAATACTCCCAAGTGAATAGAAGCTTTGTTTCCCCTTTGTTTGGATGGTTTCCTAATGTTAAGGAAAAGGCACAATAAAGCCTCGTTATAATTTCACCTTATAAAGTCTCCAATTGTGTACCTCTGTGAACGTCCGTCTACATATGGTGTCCGAAGTGGGACGAGAGGTCGTCTTTGAAGTTAGAAAGGACCGGAGATTTTTTCTGTGAATTTTTTTAATGCTTTTTGCCTACAAACAGTCTGAGCAACTTAAAAAAAAATTTAAAAAAACTCTCAGGCAGCAGAGACCAAAGTTAAAGTGATACACACCACTGAAACTTATACTGCACTGAAACTTACAAAACCACAGATGGACTCTTTTCCCCAATCCCAAGAGGAGAGAGACTGCTGAAGCAGCTAAACCTTATTTGCCTATCACAAAGTGTAATATGGTCATTGAAATAGGGGTTTTGCCTTCCAGCCATAGTCAGGGTTCAAGAAGTGAGTCAGCCCTTAAAAAGGGATAGGTGTTTGTTGTTTTCAAAAGTTTCGCTGAAGCAGTGAAAACAGATGGTGACCCACGAGTGTTACTCATTTTGCAAATAAAGGTTGCCACACCGCATAGGGCTACCAGCTGTGAATGGAGTATATGCAGAAAAGTGTGAAAATTGATACAAGACTGTGCTGAAGCAGGGGAATTTTTAGCAAACAAATGCTGCGTGTAAAATTGCCCTATAGGGGAAAAGGGATTGCTGAACTGTGTAAAAGGTATTTCAAAGCCAATTGCTGAGTGTTGAGTCACCCTGCCGGGAATGAAAGAAATAGTCCACTGCAAAGAATGTTTTGTTTTTTTCTGCAAGTAAAAAAGTCTGCCTATATATCTTGGGAGAAAAACAGACACCCAAAGTGTGAAGTGTGAATGCCATAATACCCAAAGATAAGACTGAAAATTACTGAACTCAGGCAGAAAACCAAATTCTGTTGCTGAAGCGGAGGGATTGTACCTAGCAAGTAAATGGTGTAAAGCAAACAGAAGTTTTTACCTAGCAACCACACATTCAGCATACCTAATGAGAGATTATACCTAGCAAATAAATGGTGTAAAGCAAATAGACTTTTTTACCTAGCAACTGCACATCTTGTATAGCCGATAAGAGAAAATGCATGCACAGTACTGCTGATATTGAAAAAAAATTACCCAAGAAAGAAAAGTCTACAGAGATGCCTGTGAGAGCTATGACCTCTACAAGCAAAATATGCCCATCTGTAGGACTACCACAATTGGGGGTTCTAGCAAATACAGTGGCAACAGCTGCAATAGCGCCTCCTGAGGTCAGGAAGAAAATTACACCTGATAGCCTAATAATGGAGGACAAGATGCAGCGTTCCTGTAATGAACCCTACCCCACGGAAGAGTGGCCCTTCCAGTCCAATAAAGAGGAAGACATCTCTTACGGGGAGCCCGAACCGAGTCACACCCACAAAACAACCCAAGAATGGTGGGGGTGCCTGAACTCGGCACGAACAGAAAAGACCGCCCTCTATGATGACGAATATGGTCGACAAGAGAAAGAGCGGGGGCAGCAGATCACCCAATATTTCTGTCAGCTAAAGCAACTTCAAGAAAAGCCTGGCGTATATAATGAAGCTGCTAAAGTATCAAATAAAGAAGGAGACCCCAGTATTCCTGATGGGACGGAGTCATCCAAAACAAAAAAGCGGAAAAAGAAAAGCGGTTCTTCACTTACCGTGGAAGGAACAGACACGTCCGCAGATCCTGTGGAGGTAAAGGGGGACCGAGTTGCCCTGCAGCCTAGAGAAAATGGAGAATTCGTCCTGCGGTTAACCGAATATCCAGAGGGCCCAAGGCAGAAGTCGTGTACCCCAAAGAAGTGTGTGTCCGGTGCCAACAGTGAGGAACCCTCAACCAACCATCCCAGGGAAGTGGAGCCGGAACCAGTAAGTGACGATCCCTTGACCAGCCCTGAAGATGCCCTGGAAAATGCCAGGCATGACTGTGATATGCTCCGTGAACAATTGAAACAAAAGGAAGATGGTTACACAGAGCTACAGAAAAATAACGTGAAGCTACAGGAATATGTGCTCGCAATGTACTCTTTAGCCAAGACAGAATTGAACGATCTCAAGACTGAGCTAGATACTGCAAATGCTACTATTTCCGCCATGAATGAAAAGCAGAGCCAATCTGATAAAATGGTGGCTACGCTAAAGCGGAAGTATGAGGAGGCACTGAAGCAGATGACAGTCTTCCAGCAAGAGGTTCACACCCTTCGCATAGAGCTGAATGCCTCACAACAGGAGGTTAACAGTGTCCGGATAGAGGTGGACGTATCTCAGAAAGAGGTTCAGACACTCCGCAGAGCACTGGATGCCTCACATCATGAGACCAACAGCTGCCGAACAGACCTGGAAGTTTCCAGAAAGGAACTACACATTCTCACTGAGGAGCTGGACATTTCTAAAGAAACGATTGCCAATCTTAATACAAATCTCCAAGTCTCCCAGAAGGAGCTTCAGACCCTCAACCTAGAGAAGGATGTCTCACGCCAGGAGACTGTCAGTCTCAATGCAGATGTGCGTAAATGGAAGGAGGACTACAAAGAGGCCCTGAATAGTACAGAGACCGAAAAAGGAGAACATTTAAGATTACAAAAAAAAAAACTAAAACTCAAAGAAGAAAATTTTAATTTGACAAACGACGTCAAGGAAAAAAATGAAAAGCTGCACGAGCTTAAAGAAATAAATAGACTTTTGGAAGGTGAGAAGTTTGATGCAGAGCACCGACTGCAGAACCAACTGCAAGGTCTGCGTACGCACCTCGAGAAGGCAGAGAAGCAGCGAACTCTGCAGGATGACAATCTGCAGGCTGTTAAAGAAATTCAAGGGCTGCAGGAACGTCTGATTACCCAGTATGTCCCCGCAAAGCAGCATGAGAAACTGAAGGCTACCCTGAGCATCACCAAAGCAACGCTAAAAGCCAAGCTTAGAACCCAGGTGACGCGGCACAAAAGGGAGCACAAGAAGGTCCAGAAACTGAATCAAGTAACTGTGGCCCAAGCAAAGAAGTTCATAGTGCTTCACAATGCAATAAAAATGTGGAAGCAAGCTCAGAGAAAGTAAAGCATGCAGATAAATTCCCTGAGAAGAGACTTGCAAGACGCACTCAAAAAACAGGGATCTCTCGCGGATGAGATTACAGTCCTACAAGGACAAGTATTGACCCTGACTAAGCGTCAGTATCCCACAGCCTCAAAAACCCATGAAGACAAGGGTAGAGTGAGAGCTGGGAATACCGCTCATCTGAAAGACAAAGTTGCAAAATTTGAACCACCTAAACAAGCACTAGCAAAACCTTCAGCCACCCAGCAGGCAACAAAAGAAGGTACACGTGCTGAATTAAAACCAGAAGAATCCTTAGCTGATGAAGCTGAAAAGATGGGACATTCTCTGGAAGTGGGTGTGGAATTGCAACTTAATCTAAAAGGGGCTGAACTAGCAACCCCATTGAGTGGGAAAAGGGCAGAGAGACAGCTTCAAGAGCGGAAAACTCAAAGGGCTGTATTTAAACGCTCTGCAACTGCTGCCATACAGTATGCCTACAATAAGACGAGCACCCGACGCGAGGGAAATCTCATGAGCGCGCACGTAGAAAAAAGACTATACATGGAAAAAGTCCTCCTCGAGCGACTGAGGGGTGCTGATCTCAAGCACCTTCAGGAGGAGACACGAATAAACTGGAGAAAGGGCTCCAATCCCAGCAGGACTGAGGGTTCTCTTCCTCCATCCACTCTCATTCAAGTCACAGAGATATCTAGAATGAGAGTGGAAGGATGGGCTTTGGCCGTGGCAAGCCCGAGCTTCCCACAAACAGGGGAGGTATGTAACAGGGGAGTAATCCCTGTTCAAGTAATGTGCCTTTAATCTAGCAGTGTGGTGGTTAACTGCTGGTAGTCAATTAATAAACATCACCTGCCTGATTTAGATTGCTTACAAAAGCCTGTCTGCTGAGACAGGAAGTGAGTCTCCTTAGCTCATACCTGAGCTGAACTTGGGAGAGAGAGCAGAGATTGTCTTTACTCTCACAACCTGTCTTGAGCTCTGCCAGAAGACACAGCAGATGTTCCTTTCAAGACACAGGGGAAACTTCTAAACCTGAATGCTGACAAACCCTGAGGGAAGGGAGCTGAACCAGGAACAGAGAAGATTTTCCCTCCAAGAAACAGATAAGACTTTCATTCTTAAGATACTTCTTATATCTGCTTATTTCATGCTATATGTTTTGGGGCTGGGAGACATGCTTAACTAAGGGAGTTGTGAAATTGCATAGTATTTCACTAGAAATACTCCCAAGTGAATGGAAGCTTTGTTTCCCCTTTGTTTGGATGGTTTCCTAATGTTAAGGAAAAGGCACAATAAAGCCTCGTTATAATTTCACCTTATAAAGTCTCCAATTGTGTACCTCTGTGAACGTCCGTCTACAATGTCTCTCAGTGTTTATTAGTGAGTTTCTGTGTGTATGTGTGTATATGTGTATCAGTGTGTCTCAGTGTGTATATTAGTGAGTTTCTGTGTGTATATGTGTATCAGTTTGTCTCTCAGTGTGTATCAGTGTGAGTATGTCTCTCAGTGTTTATTCGTGAGTTGCTGTGTGTGTATATGTCTCTCAGTGTTTATTACTGAGTTTCTGTGTGTATATGTCTCTCAGTGTTTATTAGTGAGTTTCTGTGTGTATATGTCTCTCAGTGTGTATTAGTGAGTTTCTGTGTGTATATGTCTCTCAGGTTTTATTAGTGAGTTTCTGTGTGTATATGTCTCTCAGGTTTTATTAGTGAGTTTCTGTGTGTATATGTCTCTCAGGTTTTATTAGTGAGTTTCTGTGTGTATATGTCTCTCAGTGTTTATTAGTGAGTTTCTGTGTATATATGTCTCTCAGTGTTTATTAGTGAGTTTCTGTGTGTATATGTCTCTCAGTGTTTATTAGTGAGTTTCTGTGTGTATATGTCTCTCAGTGTTTATTAGTGAGTTTCTGTGTGTATATGTCTCTCAGTGTTTATTAGTGAGTTTCTGTGTGTATGTCTCTCAGTGTTTATTAGTGAGTTTCTGTGTATATGTCTCTCAGTGTTTATTAGTGAGTTTCTGTGTATATGTCTCAGTGTTTATTAGTGAGTTTCTGTGTGTGTATGTGTATCAGTCTGTCTCGATGTATCAATGGGTATCGGTGTGTCTCGGTGTGTGTATTAGTGAGTTTCTGTGTGTATCTGTCTCTCGGTGTGTCTCGGTGTGTGTATTAGTGAGTTTCTGTGTGTATCTGTCTCTCGGTGTGTCTCGGTGTGTGTATTAGTGAGTTTCTGTGTAACAGTCTGTCTCTCAGTGAGTTTCTGTGTAACAGTGTGTATATATGTATGTGTGTCTCTCACTGTGTATGTGTGTATGTATTAGTGTTTCTCACTGTATCAGTGTGTCTGTATATATGTGCATCAGTGTATATCTGTGTATCTGTATATGAATATTAATGTGTCTCTCACTGTGTATCTATGTATCTATGTATATCAGTGTGTATCTGTATATATGTGTATCAGTGTCTCTCGCGCTGTGGATGTGTGTTTATATGTGTATCAGTGTGTATATGTGTGTATATGAGTATTAGTGTATCTCTGTGTGTATATGTGCATCCATGCATATCAGTGTGTCACGCAATGTATATGTGTATCAGTGTGTCTTACACTGTGTATGTGTGTGTATATGTGTATCAGTGTGTATCTGTGTATCAGTGCATATGTGTATATATGAGTATCAGTGTGTATCAGCGTGTCTCTCAGCCTGTATCTGTGTATACAGTATATGTGTATCACTATATATGTGTATCTACATATATATGTGTATCAGTATGTATCACAGTGTATATGTGTATCCGTGTGTCTCTCAGTGTATCTGTGTATATGGTGTATATATGTGTATCTGTGCATCAGTGTGTCTCTCCATGTATATCTGTGTATCGGTGTGTCTCTCATTGTGTATCTCTGTATATATGTGTGTATCAGTGTATCAGTGTGTCTCTCAGTCTGTATCTGTGTATATATGTGTATCAGTGTGTCTCTCTGTATATATGTGTGTATCTGTGTATCAGTGTGTATCAGTGTGTCTCTCATTGTATATCAGTGTGTATCAGTGTGTCTAGCAAAGGGCTAAAGGGGTAAACACATGGGAGTCAAAGCCTGAACGCCTCAAACAGACCCCTAAAGATGAAAGGTCACTCCCTATAAAAGGGACAGTGTCCATTCTTCAGGAGGACTCCTTACACATATTTAGAGAAGCTCACAGCAGGGGCCATATTAAGTGAGACCCGCAAATATTATTGGCAGTCAGGATTATGGAGGCAGAGAATAAAGCAATGTATTTATTTTGTTGTGGCGCCTGCTGCCTTAAACCAGAGAAGACGCGCAGAAGATGTTAGACATTTGTTTGAAGGAGCGTGCACAGACTGTTCTCTGTCCCGCTGCCAGCGCCTTACACAGACTGTTCTCTGTCCCGCTGCCAGCGCCTTACACAGACTGTTCTCCGTCCCGCTGCCAGCGCCTTACACAGATTCTCTGTCCCGCTGCCAGCTCCTTACACAGATTCTCTGTCCCACTGCCAGCTCCTTACACAGATTCTCTGTCCCACTGCCAGCGCCTTACACAGATTCTCTGTCCCGCTGCCAGCTCCTTACACAGATTCTCTGTCCCGCTGCCAGCTCCTTACACAGATTCTCTGTCCCACTGCCAGCTCCTTCCACAGATACTCTGTCCCGCTGCCAGCTCCTTCCACAGATTCTCTGTCCCGCTGCCAGCGCCTTCCACAGATTCACTGTCCCGCTGCCAGCTCCTTACACAGATTATCTGTCCCGCTGCCAGCTCCTTACACAGATTCTCTGTCCCGCTGCCAGCTCCTTACACAGATTCTATGTCCCGCTGCCAGCTCCTTACACGGATTCACTGTCCCGCTGCCAGCTCCTTACACGGATTCACTGTCCCGCTGCCAGCTCCTTCCACAGATTCTCTGTCCCGCTGCCAGCTCCTTACACGGATTCGCTGTCCCGCTGCCAGCGCCTTACACAGATTCACTGTCCCACTGCCAGCTCCTTACACGGATTCACTGTCCCGCTGCCAGCTCCTTCCACAAATTCACTGTCCCGCTGCCAGCTCCTTCCACAGATTCTCTGTCCCGCTGCCAGCTCCTTACACAGATTCTCTGTCCCGCTGCCAGCTCCTTCCACAGATTCACTGTCCCGCTGCCAGCGCCTTACACAGATTCTCTGTCCCACTGCCAGCGCCTTACACAGATTCTCTGTCCCGCTGCCAGCTCCTTACACAGATTCTCTGTCCCGCTGCCAGCTCCTTACACAGATTCTCTGTCCCGCTGCCAGCTCCTTACACAGATTCTCTTTCCCGCTGCCAGCTCCTTCCACAGATTCTCTGTCCCGCTGCCAGCTCCTTCCACAGATTCTCTGTCCCGCTGCCAGCTCCTTACACAGATTCACTGTCCCGCTGCCAGCGCCTTACACAGATTCTCTGTCCCACTGCCAGCGCCTTACACAGATTCTCTGTCCCGCTGCCAGCGCCTTACACAGATTCTCTGTCCCACTGCCAGCGCCTTACACAGATTCTCTGTCCCGCTGCCAGCGCCTTACACAGATTCTCTGTCCCGCTGCCAGCTCCTTACACAGATTCTCTGTCCCGCTGCCAGCTCCTTACACAGATTCTCTGTCCCGCTGCCAGCTCCTTACACAGATTCTCTGTCCTGCTGCCAGCTCCTTACACAGATTCTCTGTCCTGCTGCCAGCTCCTTACACAGATTCTCTGTCCCACTGCCAGCTCCTTACACAGATTCTCTGTCCCGCTGCCAGCTCCTTCCACAGATTCTCTGTCCCACTGCCAGCGCCTTTCACAGATTCTCTGTCCCACTGCCAGCTCCTTCCACAGATTCTCTGTCCCGCTGCCAGCTCCTTCCACAGATTCTTTGTCCCGCTGCCAGCTCCTTACACAAATTCTCTGTCCCACTGCCAGCTCCTTCCACAGATTCTCTGTCCCGCTGCCAGCTCCTTACACAGATTCTCTGTCCCGCTGCCAGCTCCTTCCACAGATTCTCTGTCCCACTGCCAGCTCCTTCCACAGATTCTCTGTCCCACTGCCAGCTCCTTACACAGATTCTCTGTCCCGCTACCAGCTCCTTACACAGATTCTCTGTCCCACTGCCAGCTCCTTACACAGATTCTCTGTCCCGCTGCCAGCTCCTTACACGGATTCTCTGTCCCGCTGCCAGCTCCTTCCACAGATTCTCTGTCCCGCTGCCAGCTCCTTACACAGATTCTCTGTCCCGCTGCCAGCTCCTTACACAGACTGTTCTCTGTCCCGCTGCCAGCTCCTTACACAGATTCTTTGTCCCGCTGCCAGCTCCTTACACAAATTCTCTGTCCCGCTGCCAGCTCCTTACACAGATTCTCTGTCCCGCTGCCAGCTCATTGCACAAATTCTCTGTCCCGCTGCCAGCTCCTTACACAGATTCTCTGTCCCGCTGCCAGCTCCTTACACAGATTCACTGTCCCGCTGCCAGCTCCTTCCACAGATTCACTGTCCCACTGCCAGCTCCTTCCACAGATTCACTGTCCCACTGCCAGCTCCTTACACAGATTCTCTGTCCCGCTGCCAGCTCCTTACACAGATTCTCTGTCCCGCTGCCAGCGCCTTACACAGATTCTCTGTCCCGCTGCCAGCGCCTTACACAAATTCTCTGTCCCGCTGCCAGCTCCTTACACAGATTATCTGTCCCGCTGCCAGCTCCTTACACGGATTCACTGTCCCGCTGCCAGCTCCTTACACAGATTCTCTGTCCCACTGCCAGCTCCTTACACAGACTGTTCTCTGTCCCGCTGCCAGCTCCTTACACAGATTCACTGTCCCGCTGCCAGCTCCTTACACAGATTCTCTGTCCCACTGCCAGCTCCTTACACAGATTCTCTGTCCCGCTGCCAGCTCCTTACACAGATTCACTGTCCCGCTGCCAGCTCCTTCCACAGATTCACTGTCCCACTGCCAGCTCCTTCCACAGATTCACTGTCCCACTGCCAGCTCCTTACACAGATTCTCTGTCCCGCTGCCAGCTCCTTACACAGATTCTCTGTCCCGCTGCCAGCTCCTTACACAGATTCTCTGTCCCGCTGCCAGCGCCTTACACAAATTCTCTGTCCCGCTGCCAGCTCCTTACACAGATTATCTGTCCCGCTGCCAGCTCCTTACACGGATTCACTGTCCCGCTGCCAGCTCCTTACACAGATTCTCTGTCCCACTGCCAGCTCCTTACACAGACTGTTCTCTGTCCCGCTGCCAGCTCCTTACACAGATTCACTGTCCCGCTGCCAGCTCCTTACACAGATTCTCTGTCCCACTGCCAGCTCCTTACACGGATTCTCTGCTGGGTTTTTTTCTTCTTAAGAACACAAAATGTTTCTCTTCCTTTTCACTTTCCAAGAAAAAGAAAAACACTCAAAAATAAACTCAGAGGAGAACTCCGGGGTATGCGTCCCTCCGTCACTGTCACCCAGCGCTCTGTACTCGGGGACGAGGTGGGTAACCCTTTCAGTGCTGGAGAGATGCAGAGGTAATGTGGTATATTGGTGCATCACCACAGTAAGCTCACCAAAACATAAGTCTCATTGAATGAATCCCGAATCCGGGAACAATAACATAATAACAGGAATGATCTTCCCAGGGTGAAATAGGGACCTAGTGGTGCCCACACAGCTGCCACTGTATATGGTCTCCAAAACACATTCATTCACCACTGGGGTATGGTATGAAACAGTCCAGCAATAGAAAGGTAACAACAGAGGGGCTAATGCCCTTTACCTGACTAGTTGTGTTCCAGGTGAGTGGATTCCTCGGCGTGCAATCCTTGGAAGGAAGATCCAGGTAAGTAGAAGAGAGAAGGAGCACAGCTCACAGCATCCAGAATGCAAAAATAAGGGCAACTCCAGGCAAAGGAGAAAAATATATATTATCCTTTATTGATCAGCTTTTCAATAGTATAGGATCACGCACCAACGCGTTTCATCCCACAGGCCTTTCTCAAGGTGAGAAAGTCCTGTGGGATGAAACGCGTTGGTGCGTGATCCTATACTATTGCAAAGCTGATCAATAAAGGATAATATATTTTTTTCTCCTCTGCCTGGAGTTGCCCTTATTTTTGCATTCTGGATGCTGTGAGCTGTGCTCCTTCTCTCTTCTACTTACTTGGAGAGATGCAGAACCTATTACTTTCACCCCTTTAAGTCCTTCGTTGCCAGAAATGCCAGCGACGCGGCACTATTGCTCTTCTCCTATAAAGTGAGATAGCGCTGCTCGGGCACAAACGCACGGAAAGCTTTATTGTTTCTGAATGGGGCTTTCCGTGCAGTAGCACTGGATCGCTGCTATTTTACTATATAGAATAAAGATTCTATGTGGTATTACGCATGGAAAAAAAAATATATATATATATATATATTATATATATATATATATATATAACTACTATTAAGGTTATGGTGGGTAAAAAAAGTGACAAAAACCTTCCACAGTAAAGCATAAAGCAACTGTAAATATTACTGTATGTTCATTTGCATGTCTTAGACAGGTCTGCAACCCTGTCTTTCCCCATTGTCACCCAGCATACAGCGCTTCCACTGCAGCAAGGGATTCTGGGAAATGACATGCAAATGAGCACTCAGTGCCACCGTTTGTCTCAAGCTCGTATTACACAAGCCAATACTGAAGCCAATGCACGCTGTTTTAAACACAGCTTTTAGACAGAGGCTGGGATGAGATGCAAAGCCATTAAATCCACTCACAGACATGTTTCAACCTTGATGGGTATCATCAGTGTGAGGCTGGTCTTAATGGCTAAGCAGGTTTGAGACTAGACTAGGTAATCACCACTACAGCTATATATATAGCTCTGAGTGTTATTATATGGCTCTGAATGTTATTATATCATTCTGCATGTTTTTATATCACTGCGTGTAATTATATTGCTATGTGTGTTATTATATCTCTCTGCGTGTTATTATATTGCTGTCTCTGCATGTTCTCTCTCTCTCCCTGTGTTATTATAACTCTCTGCATGTTATTAAATCTCTCTGCGTGTTATATCGCTCTGCATGTTATTAAATTTCTGCATATTATATTGATTATGTTATAATATCACTCTGCGTGCTATTATATCTTTCAGCATGTTATTTTATCTCTGCATTATCAAAAATAATAGTTAAAACATCACATCATCTTTAAGTATATATATCACATGAAAACAGTGCTAAGCTCTAAAAACAGCAACAGAGCGTCAGTCATACATCAGACTAAACAAAAAAACTAGCGCCTGGAGCCAGCACAGCCCTTCTGGTCCTCTCAGAAGCAGATAAACGATATGACTTGTGACGTCAGCAATACCTGGCAATGCGATATTAACCAGGTCCATTGCCGAAAACAGTCTCAATCCCCTCAATGCAGAACAAACCCATCCATGTGAGTGAGGTCGGTAGCTGAGCAACGTGATGCGGACACCCCTTATATATTTTTTATATCGCTCTGCGTGTTATTATATCACACTGCGTGTTATTATATCTCTCTGCGTGTTATTATATCACACTGTGTGTTATTATATCGCTCTGTGTGTTATTATATCACACTGCGTGTTATTATATCGCTCTGCGTGTTATTATATCGCTCTGCGTGTTATTATATCACACTGCCTGTTATTATAACGCTCTGCGTGTTATTATATCGCTCTGCGTGTTATTATATCGCTCTGCGTGTTATTATATCGCTCTGCGTGTTATTATATCACACTGCGTGTTATTATATCGCTCTGCGTGTTATTTTATCACACTGCGTGTTATTATATCTCTCTGCGTGTTATTATATCGCTCTGCATGTTATTATATCGCTCTGCATGTTATTACTGTATATAGCTCTGTGTGTTATTATATCTCTCTGCGTGTTATTATATCACTCTGCGTGTTATTATATAGCTCTGCATGTTATTATATCGCTCTGCGTGTTATTATATCGCTCTGCGTGTTATTATATCGCACTGCGTGTTATTATATCACACTGCGTGTTATTATATCGCTCTGCGTGTTATTATATCACACTGCGTGTTATTATATCTCTCTGCGTGTTATTATATCGCTCTGCGTGTTATTTTATCGCTCTGCGTGTTATTATATCGCTCTGCGTGTTATTATATCGCTCTGCATGTTATTATATCTCTCTGCGTGTTATTATATAGCTCTGCGTGTTATTATATCGCTCTGCGTGTTATTATATCGCTCTGCGTGTTATTATATCACTCTGCGTGTTATTATATCTCTCTGCATGTTATTACTGTATATAGCTCTGCATGTTATTATATCTCTCTGCATGTTATTATATCGCTCTGCGTGTTATTATATCGCTCTGCGTGTTATTATATCGCTCTGCGTGTTATTATAGCGCTCTGCATGTTATTATATTATACAGACAGATACATATGTACACAGACAGAAAGACATATACAGACAGATACATATGTACACAGACAGACATAAATGTACACAGACAGATACAAATGTAGACACAGACACAAGTACACAGACAGACCGATACATATGTACACAGACACAAGTACACAGACAGACCGATACATATGTACACAGACACAAGTACACAGACAGACAGATACATAGGTACACAGACAGACAAACAGATACATATGTACACCGACAGACACACATATACACACAGATGTCTCACATACTCTTGCACCTGCCGAAGTACATGACCTCCAGGTCCGGCTGCCCACGGCATTTGCTGGTGAGCAGTTCACACTCATCCTGGTACGTGTGCCCATCAGAGCCGCACACCGGCACCTCACGGGCAAGCGCTGAGCAGTCAGGAGCACATTCACACTGTGGGCGCCCCTCCTTCAGCAGACAAGTCTTCCCTGGGGAACAATGCACCCCCTCACAGCTGTCTGAGGGGTGAGGAGAGGGGGAAAGAGACACTTTTGAGAATGCACCTCATATCCCATTAGCAACAAGGGTCACAAGAAGGGGGGGCTGTGTAATGGAGCAAGTTTGAAGCAAAACTGGTCTATTCGTCTGCAAAATGGGGGGAGAACATCAATTAACCAAGGAAAAATCTTCCCAATTAAATTTCTTATTTGATATATATGGTGCAGTATTTTGTTTGTTTGTTCTTGTATAGCGCTGCTAGTTTAACAAAGCACTTTACAGAGACATTTTGCAGACACAGACCCTGCCCCTTAGAGCTTACAATCTATGTTTTTTGGTGTCTGAGGCACAGGGAGATAAAGTGACTTGCCCAAGGTCACAAGGAGCTGACACCGGGAATTGAACCAGGTACAACCCGTTTCAAATTCATCGTCTGTCAGTGTCTTTACTCACTGAGCCGCTCCTTTTTGCCCCAGTATTACAGCCGGGAGACTTTGATTAATTTTCCCCTTTGTGTCTCAATGTATTACATTTTTTGCCTCATCAGTTTGTGATGTGGGAGTCAGTGGAAGACAGTGACATGACGCACACATTATTAAGAGATGTATCAAAGTGCGCTTCAGTTTATCTCTATTATCTCTACAATTCTGGGGTGGTAAAACATCTCCTTGTTTAGCAAATGTGCAGCAGGTGTGAGAAGCGTTAATAACCGCTCCCTATACCTCGTCCCATTGCTCCATATAATTCTCATCTCTCCCTATAAAGCCTATCGCTACCGATACATGCTCCCTATAACTCCTCCTATTGCTGCATATAACCGCTCCCTATAACTCCTCCTATTGCTGCATATAACCGCTCCCTATAACTCCTCCTATTGCTCCATATAACCGCTCCTTTTGCACCATATAACCGCTCCCTATAACTCCTCCTATTGCTGCATATAACCGCTCCCTATAACTCCTCCTATTGCTGCATATAACCGCTCCCTATAACTCCTCCTATTGCTCCATATAACTCCTCCTTTTGCACCATATAACCGCTCCCTATAACTCCTCCTATTGCCCCATATAACCGCTCCCTATAACTCCTCCTATTGCCCCATATAACCGCTCCCTATAACTCCTCCTATTGCTCCCTATAACGGCTCCCTATAACTCCTCCTATTGCCCCATATAACCGCTCCCTATAACTCCTCCTATTGCCCCATATAACCGCCCCCTATAGATCCATATAACTGCTCCCTATAACTCCTCCTATTGCTCCATATAACCGCTCCCTATACCTCCTCCTATTGCTCCATATAACTCCTCCTATTGCCCAATATAACCACTCCCTATAACTCCTCCAATTACCCCTTGCTATAACTCCTATTGTTCCATATAACCGCTCCCTATAACTCCTCCTATTACCCCATATAACCGCTCCCTATAACTCCTCCTATTGCCCCAGATAACCGCTCCCTATAACTCCTCCTATTGCCCTATATAACCGCTCCCTATAACTCCTCCTATTGCCCCATATAACCGCTCCCTATAACTCCTCCTATTGCCCCAGATAACCGCTCCCTATAACTCCTCCTATTGCCCTATATAACCGCTCCCTATAACTCCTCCTATTGCCCCATATAACCACTCCCTATAACTCCTCCTATTGCCCCATATAACCGCTCCCTATAACTCCTCCTTTTGCCCCATATAACCGCTCCCTATAACTCCTTCTATTGCCCCATATAACCGCTCCCTATAACTCCTCCTATTGCCCCATATAACCGCTCCCTATA
Organism: Ascaphus truei; assembly: GCF_040206685.1. Lineage (NCBI taxonomy): Eukaryota > Metazoa > Chordata > Amphibia > Anura > Ascaphidae > Ascaphus > Ascaphus truei. Next base: position 37,661,575 of record NC_134490.1, read on the forward strand.
ACTCCTCCTATTGCCCCATATAACCGCTCCCTATAACTCCTCCTATTACCCCATATAACCGCTCCCTATAACTCCTCCTATTGCCCCATATAACCGCTCCCTATAACTCCTCCTATTGCCCCATATAACCTCTCCCCATAACTCCTCCTATTGCCCCATATAACCGCTCCCTATAACTCCTCCTATTGCCCCATATAACCGCTCCCTATAACTCCTCCTATTGCCCCATATAACCGCTCCCTATAACTCCTCCTATTGCCCCATATAACCTCTCCCCATAACTCCTCCTATTGCCCCATATAACCGCTCCCTATAACTCCTCCTATTGCCCCATATAACCGCTCCCTATAACTCCTCCTATTGCCCCATATAACCTCTCCCCATAACTCCTCCTATTGCCCCATATAACCTCTCCCCATAACTCCTCCTATTGCCCCATATAACCGCTCCCTATAACTCCTCCTATTGCCCCATATAACCTCTCCCCATAACTCCTCCTATTGCCCCATATAACCGCTCCCTATAACTCCTCCTATTGCCCCATATAACCGCTCCCTATAACTCCTCCTATTGCCCCATATAACCGCTCCCTATAACTCCTCCTATTGCCCCATATAACCGCTCCCTATAACTCCTCCTATTGCCCCATATAACCGCTCCCTATAACTCCTCCTATTGCCCCATATAACCGCTCCCCATACCTCCTCCTATTGCGCCATATAACCGCTCCCTATAACTCCTCCTATTGCTCCATATAACCGCTCCCCATACCTCCTCCTATTGCCCCATATAACCGCTCCCTATAACTCCTCCTATTGCCCCATATAACCGCTCCCTATAACTCCTCCTATTGCCCCATATAACCGCACCCTATAACTCCTCCTATTGCCCCATATAACCGCTCCCTATAACTCCTCCTATTGCCCCATATAACCGCTCCCTATAACTCCTCCTATTGCCCCATATAACCGCTCCCTATAACTCCTATTGCTCCATACAACTCCTTTTGACTTTGACAGATACTTGTTCAAAGTGCTTCAATTGTGTGGGTAAAGAACAGGGACACCTGTTTGGGGTTTCCTACCTCGGCAGGGCTGGCAGGTGACGAGCCCCAGGAAGCCCAGCAGGCTGATCTTGTTCATGGGGTCAGTGTAGTTGGACCATGCTGTGTCCAGATGACCGTCCCCACAGCACTCATCCCATGTCACAGCACTAAGTATCAACAGGTTGCATGTGGTGCCTCTGTCCTGCAGCAGCCAGCAGGTGCCACCTGAGGGGACAGCAAATGTCACCACACCGGATCACATCTGCTGTCCCTGTATCGGAGTCTGGATGTGTATGATGAGTCTATATGAGGTGAATGTGTATTGGGTCTGTGCGTGCGAGAGGGGTCTGTGCGTGCGAGAGGGGTCTGTGCGTGCGAGAGGGGTCTGTGCGAGAGAGAGGGGTCTGTGCGAGAGAGAGGGGTCTGTGCGAGAGAGAGGGGTCTGTGCGAGAGAGAGGGGTCTGTGCGTGCGAGGGGTCTGTGCGTGCGAGAGGGGTCTGTGCGTGCGAGGGGTCTGTGCGAGAGAGAGGGGTCTGTGCGAGAGAGAGGGGTCTGTGCGAGAGAGAGGGGTCTGTGCGAGAGAGAGGGGTCTGTGCGAGAGAGAGGGGTCTGTGCGAGACAGAGGGGTCTGTGCGAGACAGAGGGGTCTGTGCGTGCGAGAGGGGTCTGTGCGAGAGAGAGGGGTCTGTGCGAGAGAGAGGGGTCTGTGCGAGAGAGAGGGGTCTGTGCTAGAGAGAGGGGTCTGTGCGAGCGAGAGGGGTCTGTGCGTGCGAGAGGGGTCTGTGCGTGCGAGAGGGGTCTGTGCGAAAGAGAGGGGTCTGTGCGAAAGAGAGGGGTCTGTGCGAAAGAGAGGGGTCTGTGCGAGAGAGAGGGGTCTGTGCGAGAGAGAGGGGTCTGTGCGTGAGAGAGTGGTCTGCGTGAGAGAGGGGTCTGTGCGTGCGATGGGTCTGTACGTGAAAAGGGGGGGGTGTGTGTGCGAGAGAGGGGTCTGTGCGTGCGAGAGGGGTCTGTGCGAGAGAGTGGTCTGTGCGTGCGAGAGGGGTCTGTGCGTGCGAGAGGGGTCTGTGCGAGAGAGAGGGGTCTGTGCGAGAGAGAGGGGTCTGTGCGAGAGAGAGGGGTCTGTGCGAGAGAGAGGGGTCTGTGCGTGCGAGAGGGGTCTGTGCGTGCGAGAGGGGTCTGTGCGTGTGAGAGGGGTCTGTGCGTGCGAGAGGGGTCTGTGCGAGAGAGAGGGGTCTGTGCGAGAGAGGGGTCTGTGCGAGAGAGAGGGGTCTGTGCGAGAGAGAGGGGTCTGTGCGAGAGAGAGGGGTCTGTGCGACAGAGAGGGGTCTGTGCGAGAGAGAGGGGTCTGTGCGAGAGAGAGCGGTCTGTGCGAGCGAGAGGGGTCTGTGCGTGCGAGAGGGGTCTGTGCGAAAGAGAGGGGTCTGTGCGACAGAGAGGGGTCTGTGCGACAGAGAGGGGTCTGTGCGAGAAAGAGGGGTCTGTGCGAGAGAGAGGGGTCTGTGCGTGAGAGAGGGGTCTGCGTGAGAGAGGGGTCTGTGCGTGCGATGGGTCTGTGCGTGAAAGGGGGGTGTGTGTGTGCGAGAGAGGGGTCTGTGCGTGCGAGAGGGGTCTGTGCGAGAGAGTGGTCTGTGCGTGCGAGAGGGGTCTGTGCGTGCGAGAGGGGTCTGTGCGTGCGAGAGGGGTCTGTGCGAGAGAGAGGGGTCTTTGCGTGCGAGAGGGGTCTGTGCGTGCGAGAGGGGTCTGTGCGTGCGAGGGGTCTGTGCGTGCGAGAGGGGTCTGTGCGTGCGAGAGGGGTCTGTGCGTGCGAGAGGGGTCTGTGCGTGAGAGAGGGGTCTGTGCGTGAGAGAGGGGTCTGTGCGTGAGAGAGGGGTCTGTGCGTGAGAGAGGGGTCTGTGCGTGAGAGAGGGGTCTGTGCGTGAGAGAGGGGTCTGTGCGTGAAAGGGGGGGTGTGTGTGTGTGCGAGAGGGGTCTGTGCGTGCGAGAGGGGTCTGTGCGTGCGAGAGGGGTCTGTGCGTGAGAGAGGGGTCTGTGCGTGAGAGAGGGGTCTGTGCGTGCGAGAGGGGTCTGTGCGTGCGAGAGGGGTCTGTGCGTGCGAGAGGGGTCTGTGCGTGAGAGAGGGGTCTGTGCGAGAGAGAGGGGTCTGTGCGAGAGAGAGGGGTCTGTGCGAGAGAGAGGGGTCTGTGCGAGAGAGAGGGGTCTGTGCGAGAGAGAGGGGTCTGTGCGAGAGAGAGGGGTCTGTGCGTGAGAGAGGGGTCTGTGCGTGAGAGAGGGGTCTGTGTGTGCAAAAGGTGATGAGGGGATCTGTGTGTGTAAGTGAGGGGATATGTGTGTAAGTGAGGGGTCTGCAAGTATGAGGATGGAAGTGCGTGTGTATGTATGTATGCGAGGGGTCTGTGTATGCGTTAGGAATGTGAAGTGTGTTAGACGTCTGTGTGTGCTAGCGTGTGTGTGTATATGAGGAGGGTCTGTGTGTGTTAGGGGTGTGAGTGTGTGTGAGGGGTGTATGTGTGTGTGCGAGGGGTGTGTGCGTGTGTGAGGGGGGTCAGCGTGTGTGTGAGAGGCGTGTGTATATGAGGGGGGTCTGTGTGTGTTAGGGGTGTATGTGTGTGAGCGGCGTCTGCATGAGTGGGGGGTCTGCTTGTGTGTGAGGCGTGTGTGGGGGGGGGTTGAGGGGGGTATGTGTGTGAGGGGTGTGTGTGTATGTGTGTCAGGGATGTATTTCATGTGTATGGGGTGTGTGTGTGTCAGAGGTGTATGTCTATGTGTGTTAGGGGCTATCTGGGTGTGCACCCCCCCCCTCACCCCCCATGGTGACTCACCCGGCTGCAGTGTGTCCCCTCCCGGAATAGGGTGGCTCCGTGTGACAGTTAGGAGCAGCAGAGGGAGCAGAAAAGGGGTCTGCATGATGCAGACCTGTCAGGAAACTTGTCTCAGCTCCTGTGGGTCCCGGGACCCTCTGCCTGAGAGGGGCTGTCTGTGTCTGAGGACTGTCTGTGTGTCTGTGTCTGAGGGCTGTCTGTCTATACGACTATCTGTCTGTCTTTGAGGATTGTGTATCCAAAATGTATCTCTGTCTCTTTCTCTGTGCCCTCTCTCTCTAATTTATGAACCTCTGCCCCCTATACCTGTCCCTGTGTCTGTCTGAGTCCTGTCTGTATCTGTCTAACAATTCTCTCTCTCTCCCCCTCTTTCTGTGCCCCCCTCCACTCCCCCTTTCTCTCTGTCTGTGCCCCCTCTGTCTGGGTGTCTGTCTGTGTGTTTCTCTTACCTGTCTGTCACCATGTCTCTCTCTCTCTCTCTGCCCCTGTGTCTGGGGCTATAATATGAGATATTTCAGCCTGTCTGGGAATGTGTGTATGTGATATAGGTGTCTGTCTGTCTGCTCTGTGATAATGTGAGAGGATGCGTGTAACTTTATGTGCCTGCTTGTGTTAGGAAGTTAGTGCGTGTGTCTGTCTGTAAGTGTGTTAGTATGAGTGTGTCTGTCTGTTAGTGTGTGTCTGTCTGTAAGTGTGTTAGTGTGTGTCTGTCTGTAAGTGTGTTAGTGTGTGTCTGTCTGTAAGTGTCAGTCTGTCTGCCTCTCAGTGTAGATCTTCCGAAATTCCTCCTTTCCCTCCTCGGGTTATTGAGTCATAAACTCCAGGACTAACATATATTGCGAGCAGTCTCCTATTTCTCTCTCATCTCATCCTCTCTCTTCCCTCCCCTCTCTCTCTCTCTCTCTCTCTCTCTCACACATCCATGTGGATCCTGCCTTCCTGATCTGGTATGTGGAGTTTCAATATTACACGTGCATGTCGCGTTATCTCTTTATATTTATGGGGAGTGTGCACGAATTGGTAGTTTGTGCATTAAAGTCTGTGAAGTGATTGTGTGTACATGGAGGGAGGGGTGTGTGGGTGGGGGGTCAGAGGGAGTGCTCCTATGGTGTATGTATGGGGCTCCCTTATTTCCAAGTACACAGATATTACATAATATGTGCAGAATGTTAATTTGTAAGGAATGCTGATGGGATTTTTACATGAAGGAGCCTACATGTGTCCGTCTGTGTCCGTCTCTGGATGTCTGGCCATATATGTTGGTCCCTGCATGTTGCTGTGTGTCTGTGTTTAGTTTTAGCTGTGTGTGTGTCATGTGTCTGTGTGTTAGAATGATCTCTATGTTTGTCTAGGTTTATCTGTTCTTATGTTTAGTACTATCTCTGTCGTGTGTGTGTGTGTGTGTGTGTGTGTGTGTGTGTGTGTGTGTGTGTGTGTGTGTGTGTGTGTGTGTGTGTGTGTGTGTGTGTGTGTGTGTGTGTGTGTGTGTGTGTGTTGATCTCTGAATGTGTCCGTCTGTGTGTCTATCTGTTTAGATTTATCTCTGTCTGTGTGGTTAGGTGGATCTGTGTCTGTCTGTGTGGTTAGGTGTGTCTGTCTGTGTGGTTAGGTGGATCTGTGTCTGTCTGTGTGGTTAGGTGTGTCTGTCTGTGTGGTTAGGTGGATCTGTGTCTGTCTGTTTGGTTAGGTGGATCTGTGTCTGTCTGTGTGGTTAGGTGTGTCTGTCTGTCTGGTTAGGTGGATCTGTGTCTGTCTGTGTGGTTAGGTGTGTCTGTCTGTGTGGTTAGGTGTGTCTGTCTGTGTGGTTAGGTGGATCTGTGTCTGTCTGTGTGGTTAGGTGTGTCTGTCTGTGTGGTTAGGTGTGTCTGTCTGTGTGGTTAGGTGGATCTGTGTCTGTCTGTGTGTTTAGGTGGATCTGTGTCTGTCTGTGTGGTTAGGTGGATCTGTATGTCTGTGTATCTGTCTGTCTGTGTGGTTAGGTGGATCTGTGTCTGTCTGTGTGGTTAGGTGGATCTGTCTGTCTGTGTGGTTAGGTTAATCTGCATATGTTGTCTGTCTGGTTAGGTTTATCAGTATGTCCAGTGAGATGTGTGTGGTTTATCTCTAAATGTAGCTGTCTGCATGTATGTATGCGTCTGAGTGCTTAGGTTGGTCTGTATGTTTGTCTGGTTAGATTTGTGTGTCTGTGTGGTGATTTGTGTGTGTGTGTTAAGGTTTATCTCCGAATGTGTCTGTCTATATTGTTAGATTTATCTCTATGTCTTTCTATGTATAAGTTTATCTGTGTGTGTCTTTGATTAGATTTATCTCTGTCTGTCTCAGTGTGGTTAGGTTGATCTCTGTCTGTGTCTTTCAGATGACATGCAGAGCACTACATATGTGTGTGTGTGTGTGTTTTATATATATATATATGTTTTATATATATATATATATATATATATATATATATATATATATATATATAACGCAAATAGCAATGTTAGTCCCGTTGCAATAGTGCAGAATAAATGAATTCTTCAGTATTAGGTGATACTGTACCTTGTCCTATGCTTTTCCAATGACATAAATTGTTAATCCAAATAAAAAAAGCTATCATCTAATACTGAAGTGTGTGTTTGTCTGTTTATACTCCAAACCTGTAAAGCAGGGAACTTTGTAATTGAAATTATATATAAAAAAAACTAGGTAATTTCGCATGTTTCTGGTCTGATTGTTTCATCGTCATCACAACTACAGAGACCAGGGAAGAAAATAACGGGTCAGTTCAGATGGTTTTCTTGTGACGTCAGGTGTGGCCTCTCACAGGGCGATAAACACACTGATGTTAAAGCATTTCAGATACAAGAAGAATCTCTGAGAACAAAGACATCATTCAGAGGACGGCACAATTATGTGTTTGTGCAACTTTACACTAAAACTGTGTGTGATCTGGGAGCAAAGGTGATATGTCCCTTCTGTCTGTATCATTGTGTCACCCTGTGGGGAAAGGGACAGACTCCACGGGTCACAGTTCCCTTGTGTCTGTGTCACTCAGAACAAAACTACTTGAACTACTATTTAAAGGGGCAATCCATCCTAGTACCAAAATGCACTAATGTCAGTGACATGTTTCACATCTGAGTGACTGCAGCCTTTCTTACCCGAATCTGACGCATAAGTATGTATGTATGTCTTTATTTATATAGCGCCATTAATGTACATAGCACTTCACAGCAGTAATACACGTGACAATCATATAAATAACAGATACAAATAACAGATCATGGGAATAAGTGCTTCAGACATAAAAGTAACATTTCGGAAGACGAGTCCCTGCCCAGAGGAGCTTACAATCTAATTGGTAGGTAGGAAGAACGTACAGAGACAGTAGGAGGGCGTTCTGGTAAGTGCGTCTGCAAGGGGCCATGCTTTATGTATCGTGTATAGTAGTATCCTTATTAAATCATTATTTCAAGTCAGTTTGTAATCACAGTGATCCGAGACTTGTGAGCGGTTTGATTTCCCCTGTCTGCTCCCTTTTATGTGACATCATTATGTGCAACAAGAGTTTGCACAGGCAAAGCCCCCTCTCCCTCTCCCAACTTAGCTTATTGGTGCTCTGATAAAAATAGTGGGGGAGAGAAGGGTGAAGAAAACACTCGATTGACAAACACCTCCCCATAAGAGGCCCCGAACAGATTCAGTTTCTAATACATTTCTCCAAAAATGAAAGCAGCCGAACCTTTGCTGTTACCATGTTTAGATTTGTTTAAGGAAAGCCAATTAGACTATTACATTCTTTAGAAAAGCTTGTTTTCTGTCCGGCTACATGGGATTGCACCTTTAAGGAGCAGGTTGACCTCCAGCGGGGAGGGGGTTAATCTGATAAGAGTTCAAAGATTCTCCCTCACATTTCTCCTGTAATCTGACAGGAAACTGTCAGGGAGACCAGGGGAGCAGATGTGCCCGGTCTGTGTCTCAGCTCTTCCTCATTTCCATGCACTATATGCTGATAGAATTACTGCCCTCAAAACAGCACAGCCTGTGTGTCCTGTGAACTGGGAGGAGGGGGGGGCTCCGATCCAGTTCCCCCCTTCTCCCTCCTCTGGAATTCCTGGACTGCACTTGATCAGAACCAGGTTTTCAATCCCTTCTTTTGGAAACGGAGATGGAGAAAATGCAAGAGAGGAGGAAAGAGGTGTCATCGCTTATCTAAGGCTCTGTCCCCTTCCTGTAAAACATTCAAAAGACCTCAACAAGACAGTGTGTGATAATTGGTGTGAGGGAGGGAGGGGGGAGGACATAAGAGAAAGGAGGGAGAGGGGGGTGAGAGAGGAGGAGGAGGAGGATATGAGAGGTAGGAAAGGGGGATATGAGAGAAAGGGAGAGGCGATAGGAGAGAGGAAAAAGGGAGAGGGGGGTGAGAGAAAGAGGAACGAGGGGATATGAGAGAAGGGAGTGAGAGAAATTAGAAGAGGGGGGAGCTAGGGGAATGTGAGAAAGGAGGGGGAGGCGGCATGTGAGAAAGAAGGGATTAGGGGGTGTGAGAGGGAAAGGATGGAGGGGGATGTGAGAGAGGATGGAGGGGGCGTGAGAGAGGATGGGTGGGGGTGTGAGAAAGGATGGAGGGGGTGTAAGAGAAAGGATGGAGGGGGTGTAAGAGAAAGGATGGAGGGGGTGTAAGAGAAAGGATGGAGGGGGTGTAAGAGAAAGGATGGACGGGGGTGAGAGGATGGAGGGGGGTGAGAGGATGGAGGGGGGGATGTGAGAGAGAATGGAGGGGGGGATGTGAGAGAGAATGGTGGGGGTATGTGAAAGAAAGGATGGAGGGGGATGTGAAAGAGAAAGGATGGAGGGGGGATGTGTGAGAGAGGATGGAGGGGGATGTGTGAGAGAGGATGGAGGGGGATGTGTGAGAGAAAGGATGGAGGGGGTGTGAAAGAGAGGGTGGAGGGGGATGTGAGAGAAAGGATGGATGGGGATGTGAGAGAGAAAGGATGGTGGTTGTGAGAGAGAGAAAGGATGGGGGTTGTGAGAGAGAGAAAGGATGGGGGTTGTGAGAGAGAGAAAGGATGGGGGGGGGTGAGAGAAAGGATGGAGGGGGGATGTGTGAGAGAAAGGATGGAGGGGGTTGTGAGAGAGAAAGGATGGAGGGGATGTGAAAGAGAAAGGATGGAGGGGGATGTGAGAGAGAAAGGATGGAGGGGATGTGTGAGAGAAAGGATGGAGGGGGTGAGAGAAAGGGTGGAGGGGGATGTGTGAGAGAAAGGATGGTGTGGGGATGTTAAAGAAAAAGGATGGAGGGGGGATGTGAGAGAGAGAGGATGGAGGGGGGATGTGAGAGAGAGAGGATGGAGGGGGGTGTGAGAAAGGATGGAGGGGGGATGTGTGAGAGAGAAAGGATGGAGGGGAGATGTGAGAGAATGGAGGAGGGATGTGAAAGAAAGAGAAAGGATGGAGGGGGGATGTGTGAGAGAAAGGATCAAGGGGGGTGTGGAGAGACTGGAGTGGGGGGGGGGGTTGTGAGAGAAAATAGTAAGAGTGGAGTAAAAGAGACAGGTGACCCGCAGAAAGCATGTGTTCATTTTACACATTACACAAATACGTTGTTATTAACACAAATACGTTGGCGATTTAATCTTTCTGACTTTGATACGTTCAAATGGGCAGGAGCCTCCTTCCTGTCTCAGGTTGTCTTAACATATATGTACTCTTTAGTCATGCAATGGTATTGTTCTGCCTCCCACATGGTACCGCGCTGTGGAACATGTTGATGCCGTACAAACAAAAAGGTAGTAATATGTTTACTGTGCCGCAAGACGGAACCTGTAAAGACCCTTTAGCGCTATGTTGCAAAGCGTTGCTGGCGCTTCTGGCATTTAAAGGGTTATAATTCTGCGTTCTCTGAAGCCAGAGGGCAAGGAGGAACATGTAGAGAGGTACCAGGATTCACCAACCTCCAATACAGCGTGTAGCACTGGGATCCAGCACTAAGTGGCATGGAGTTGATGTGCAGTTAACACAGGATCGCAGTGTGATAACCCGTGTGGGAGGTTTCTGAATCGAGTCGTTACATGTATGTATATCTTTATGTTACATAATGCAGCATGTTCATTCTCCGTGCTCATTGGAGGCTGCAGGTCCCTGTCCGAGACAGAAGACATTCACAGAACAGTTTGTATGAAATATCTTTCTTCCAGACATGTCAGGAGAAGCCTCTACCTGTCACAGACACTGAGCCCTTTGTTTGTTCATACCTGAGCTCCAGACTTCCAACACCTGGGAGAAAACCATGTGTCTGGTTTTTATAACCTCTTCACTGCCAGATAGGCCTGACACACATTGCAGAGATATACAAACATGCAGAGAGGTATGCAATATACAAACACGCAGAGAGGTATACAAACACGCAGAGAGGTATACAAACACGCAGAGAGGTATACAAACACGCAGAGAGGTATACAAACACGCAGAGAGGTATACAAACACGCAGAGAGGTATACAAACACGCAGAGAGGTATACAAACACGCAGAGAGGTATAATAACACGCATAGAGGTATAATAACACGCAGAGAGGTATACAAACACGCAGAGAGGTATACAAACATGCAGAGAGGTATACAATATACAAACACGCAGAGAGATATACAAACATGCAGAGAGATATACTAACACGCAGAGATGTACCAACATGTAGTCAGATATACTAACATGCAGTCAGATGTACTAACATGCAGTCAGATGTACTAACATGCAGAGAGATATAATAACATGCAGAGAGATATAATAACATGCAGAGAGATATAATAACATGCAGAGAGATATAATGATGTCAAGCAGAGCGATCGAATGCCATGCAGAGAGATATACAAACACGCAGAGAGATGTACTAACATGCAGTCAGATGTACTAACATGCAGAGAGATATAATAACATGCAGAGAGATATAATAATATGCAGGGCGAATATGACAAAATGGAGATACGACAACACGCAGGGAGATGTGACGACACGCAGGGAGATGTGACGACACGCAGGGAGATACGACGACACGCATGGAGATGTGACGACACGCAGGGAGATACGACGACACGCAGGGAGATGTGACGACACGCAGGGAGATGTGACGACACGCAGGGAGATACGACGACACGCAGGGAGATACGACGACACGCAGGGAGATACGACGGCACGCAGGGAGATGTGATGACACGCAGGGAGATGTGACGACACGCAGGGAGATACGACGACACGCAGGGAGATACGACGACACGCAGGGAGATGTGACGACACGCAGGGAGATGTGACGACACGCAGGGAGATACGACGACACGCAGGGAGATGTGACGACACGCAGGGAGATACGACGACACGCAGGGAGATACGACGACACGCAGGGAGATGTGACGACACGCAGGGAGATACGACACGCAGGGAGATACGACACGCAGGGAGATGTGACGACACGCAGGGAGATACGACGACACGCAGGGAGATACGACGACACGCAGGGAGATACGACGACACGCAGGGAGATGTGACGACACGCAGGGAGATGTGACGACACGCAGGGAGATGTGACGACACGCAGGGAGATGTGACGACACGCAGGGAGATACGACGACACGCAGGGAGATACGACACGCAGGGAGATGTGACGACACGCAGGGAGATACGACACGCAGGGAGATACGACACGCAGGGAGATGTGACGACACGCAGGGAGATACGACGACACGCAGGGAGATACGACGACACGCAGGGAGATACGACGACACGCAGGGAGATGTGATGACACGCAGGGAGATGTGATGACACTCAGGGAGATACGACGACACGCAGGGAGATGTGATGACACGCAGGGAGATGTGACGACACTCAGGGAGATGTGATGACACGCAGGGAGATGTGCAGGGAGATGTGATGACACGCAGGGAGATGTGATGACACGCAGGGAGATGTGCAGGGAGATGTGATGACACGCAGGGAGATGTGATGACACGCAGGGAGATACGACGACACGACGACACGCAGGGAGATACGACGACACGCAGGGAGATACGACGACACGCAGGGAGATACGACGACACGCAGGGAGATGTGACGACACGCAGGGAGATGTGACGACACGCAGGGAGATGTGACGACACGCAGGGAGATACGACGACACGCAGGGAGATACGACACGCAGGGAGATGTGACGACACGCAGGGAGATACGACACGCAGGGAGATACGACACGCAGGGAGATGTGACGACACGCAGGGAGATACGACGACACGCAGGGAGATACGACGACACGCAGGGAGATACGACGACACGCAGGGAGATACGACGACACGCAGGGAGATGTGATGACACGCAGGGAGATGTGATGACACTCAGGGAGATACGACGACACGCAGGGAGATGTGATGACACGCAGGGAGATGTGACGACACTCAGGGAGATGTGATGACACGCAGGGAGATGTGCAGGGAGATGTGATGACACGCAGGGAGATGTGATGACACGCAGGGAGATGCGACGACACGCAGGGAGATACGACGACACGCAGGGAGATACGACGACACGCAGGGAGATGTGACGACACTCAGGGAGATACGACGACACGCAGGGAGATATGACACGCAGGGAGATGTGACGACACGCAGGGAGATGTGACGACACGCAGGGAGATGTGACGACACGCAGGGAGATGTGACGACACGCAGGGAGATGTGATGACACGCAGGGATATGTGACGACACTCAGGGAGATGTGATGACACGCAGGGAGATGTGACGACACTCGGAGATACGACGACACGCAGGGAGATACGACACGCAGGGAGATACGACGACATGCAGGGAGATACGACGACACGCAGGGAGATGTGACGACACGCAGGGAGATGTGATGACACGAAGGGAGATGTGATGACACGCAGGGAGAAGGGACGACACGCAGGGAGATACGACGACACGCAGGGAGATGTGATGACACGCAGGGAGATACGACGACACGCAGGGAGATACGACGACACGCAGGGAGATGTGACGACACGCAGGGAGATGTGATGACACGCAGGGAGATGTGACGACACGCAGGGAGATGTGATGACACGCAGGGAGATGTGACGACACTCAGGGAGATACGACGACACGCAGGGAGATACGACGACACGCAGGGAGATGTGACGACACGCAGGGAGATACGACGACACGCAGGGAGATGTGACGACACTCAGGGAGATGTGATGACACGCAGGGAGATGTGATGACACGCAGGGAGATGTGATGACACGCAGGGAGATGTGACGACACTCAGGGAGATGTGACGACACTCAGGGAGATGTGACGACACGCAGGGAGATGTGATGACACGCAGGGAGATGTGATGACACGCAGGGAGATGTGATGACACGCAGGGAGATACGACGACACGACGACACGCAGGGAGATACGACGACACGACGACACGCAGGGAGATGTGACGACACGCAGGGAGATACGACGACACGCAGGGAGATACGACGACACGCAGGGAGATACGACGACACGCAGGGAGATACGACGACACGCAGGGAGATGTGACGACACGCAGGGAGATGTGATGACACGCAGGGAGATGTGATGACACGCAGGGAGATGTGATGACACGCAGGGAGATACGACGACACGACGACACGCAGGGAGATACGACGACACGACGACACGCAGGGAGATGTGACGACACGCAGGGAGATACGACGACACGCAGGGAGATACGACGACACGCAGGGAGATACGACGACACGCAGGGAGATACGACGACTCGCAGGGAGATGTGACGACACGCAGGGAGACGTGACGACACGCAGGGAGATACGACGACACGCAGGGAGATACGACGACACGCAGGGAGATACGACGACACGCAGGGAGATGTGACGACACGCAGGGAGATGTGACGACACGCAGGGAGATGTGACGACACGCAGGGAGATGTGACGACACGCAGGGAGATACGACGACACGCAGGGAGATGTGACGACACGCAGGGAGATACGACGACACGCAGGGAGATACAGGGAGATACGACGACACGCAGGGAGATACGACGACACGACGACACGCAGGGAGATACGACGACACGCAGGGAGATACGACGACACGACGACACGCAGGGAGATACGACGACACGCAGGGAGATGTGACGACACGCAGGGAGATACAGGGAGATACGACGACACGCAGGGAGATACGACGACACGACGACACGCAGGGAGATACGACGACACGCAGGGAGATACGACGACACGCAGGGAGATACGACGACACGCAGGGAGATGCGACGACACGCAGGGAGATGCGACGACACGCAGGGAGATGCGACGACACGCAGGGAGATGCGACGACACGCAGGGAGATGCGACGACACGCAGGGAGATGCGACGACACGCAGGGAGATGTGACGACACGCAGGGAGATACGACGACACGCAGGGCCATATAAGACATGCAGAGAGAAGCGGCGCGATATAACATGCAGAGCGATATCATAACATGCAGACAATAGCGATTGTATCTTGAAAGACTGTAAAAAAAGTCAACCCAGTGCAGAGTCGTACTCAGCATAGCTCCATAGCGCGCCCGTTAGATTTTCCGGCTCCTCACTGTGCCCCCCTCCCCTCTCATTCCTGTCTGACTCACACAGTATCAGAGGATCAGGAAGCTCCCTGTAACATTCCGGCTGTGCTCTGAACCCAGGCCCCTGTTATTAAACTGTACTTGTGATGTCTCGTCAAGATCTCTCCAGCATCTCCACAGCTCCTCCACCCCACAGGGGATCAAAAGGCATCAAGTACTTCAACAAGTGCCCCAGAGGGAGCCTCATAGCGTCAGCAATATATCTATACTGTGCAGAGCGATATATAGCTATACCACGCACAGCTATATGTATCTATACCACGCACAGCTATATGTATCTATACCAAGCACGGCTATATGTATCTATACCAAGCACAGCTATATGTATCTATACCACGCACAGCTATATGTAACTATACCATGCAGAATGCTAAATATCTATACCACGCAGAAGGCGAAATATACAACGCAAAACTGGAACAACCTACCAGAGACTCTCACATCCACCACCAGTTTAAGTTCTTTCAAATCTAAGGCTGTCTCACACTTTAACCTGGTCTGTAACTGTTTCATACGCTCATAATATATATTTTCTTTAACTGTGCACGCAATGTCTTGTATATAATGTATACCCTGTTCATTTATGTAACTGTACAGGCAGTCCTCGTTTTACAACGCTTCGCTTTACAACGAATGGCTTATCCAACGCTATGCAATGCATACCTATATTCATTTTTACAACGCCAAAATGGCTTATCCAACGCTCTTACGACGCTTTGCAACGTTGTGTATGTGTGTATATATATATACACATTCACATAAACGACGTTGCAAAGCGTCGTAAGAGCGTATATATATAATATTATACTATATAATATTATACTATATAATATATTATTTATTATGTTATATTATATATATATAAC
>NC_134490.1:37681953-37730408 GCF_040206685.1 Ascaphus truei
CTCCAGTCAGATCCGTGCTCTAGTCGGTGATTAGAATAGCAGTGAAAGGGAGAAAAAAAACAGAGCCCAGCAACAGGCACCAGAGAGGAGGCCGCAAAAAAGATTTAAGAAAACAACATCCCCGCAGTCACCAACACGTTTCGTAGCTGTCGGTACTTTGTCAAATATGTTTAGCAGCTTGCTCCGATTCTGAAAATCGTATCAACACATTCACGGATTATACATCCCCTGCTGTATGTTCTCCTCACTAGAACATTTAGAAACTTTAACCCACAATAGTTTCTGGCTGATCTTACCAGATGCCCTTGATACGGAATCGACTTAATTCTCAACCCTGATTCTGCACTCGACCATTTCCAATCCGAGTTCTTAAAACTCTGATACGCATGCACCAGTACGCAGAATAAGCGTACGGGGTGCCCACCTTCCGTGGGTTACAACCGACCTTATAGTGCTCTACCATCTTGTGGAAAAGCTACAAAGTAACTGGCACTATCAAGGATCTTAATCACTACAGATGCCTGCGGAATATGTGCGCAAGGCAAACAAGGCATGCAAAAGCACAATATTACTCTGACAATCTTCACCAGAATACATCAAACCCAGCTAACTTCTGGAAAGTTATCAACAACAATATATCCCAGCCTTCTAGCCATCAACAACCATGTAATATCACTAAGGAGGATATTACTCTGACAAATACCACTGACATTGCAAATGCATTAAATACTTTGTGGGGTGTGCTACTAACTTATTAGCGAAACGCAATCTGAACCACAAACATGAACCTCATTCTGGGAATACCCCTATATATAGCCCCATCCTCTTCCAACACTGCCCACAATGTTTAATTTGTTCCAGTATCTGAAGAGATTACACAAGCGCTCCTCAAATAAAAACTAAGCAGTTAATGTGGACCTGATTTACTGCAATCTAAGTTCCTATGACTTGGTGCCCCAGCCATTGCCAAACCAATTGCTTCCATGGTCAACTCTATTCTGTCTCCAGGCCATATCCCTAAGGCCAGGTCCCCACTGGCTACTGCAGCGCCCGCTGTTGGGGACGCTGCAGGGACAATAGCTGCTGCACAATGGGACCAGGCCCGCTGCGAGGGGGGGGCGCTGCGCTCTGCCGACAGTGACTCCTGCTCCCAAGAGAATTGGGATCAGGAGTCGCGACAGAGCGCTAAGCCACGCCCCCGGTGGTTCAGCCAATGAGGGCGAACCTGCTGGGTGACGTCACGGCCGCACTCCCGTCCCTCCCCCGTCACGCCCCCCGTCTTTTGGTCTGCAGCTCCCTGCAGACCGGGGAATCGGCTGCACGCGCCGCCAGTCTCGCGGGCGCGCGTGCAGCGGAGGTACTGGGGACTCAGCCCAAGACCTGGAAAACTGCCAGAGTTGTCCCAATCTTCAAAAGTGGGGACAAAAACACTGTCTCAAACTACAGGCCAATCTCTCTTCTCCCAATACTATCCAAAGTCATGGAAAAATGTGTCCACTCCCAATTAAGCTATTACTATACCAAGACAAATTTCCCTAGCCAATTCCAATCTGGCTTTCGCCCCAAACACTCCACAGTAACTACCCTGCTAAAAGTTTGTAATAAAATCCAGTGTGGAATGGAACAACTCACTGGTGCAATATTCCTAGATTTTGCAAAGGCTTTTGATACTGTTGATCATGTTATCCTCCTTAACAAACTCCAGTGCTCTGGAATAGGGAAGCATGCTTTAAACTGGTTTCATGCCTACCTATCAGGTAGATCCCAACATGTGTCTATCTCAGGCTCTAACTCCAACTCCTTGGATATCACCTGTGATGTCCAGCAAGGCTGTTCTGGGGCCCCTACTCTTCTCAGTGTTCATCAATGATCTTCCTACAACTTGTAAGGAAGCCTCAATACACATGTATGCAGATGACACAATCTTATATGCACACAGCCATAGCCTCTCTCATCTTGAACCACATACTTCAATCTGACATTTTGAGACAATTGAAATTGGATTTCCCAAAACAAACTGTTTTTAAACACTGACAAAAGAATGTAAGGCTAAGGCCCCGCTCCCTCAGTCAGTCTTGCATCCCCTGGCGGCTGACGCGTCACAGCGCGTAGTGAGCCGTGCAGCGAGGGGGGACTGGGACCGGCTCAGAAGGATTCCCCTGCTGGTGGGGAACGCTCACGCGGCCGCCCGCGCCGCCGGGCGCAGCGGGTCCCAGCCCTAACAATGGTATTTGGGACCAAGGCTAAATTTTTAAAGCTTCCAATAAATTAGCTACATATCAGAACCAATGCTAATACCATCCTAGCTGATATATATTATCAGGCCTCGACAAATGCGGTCACCAGGGGCGAATGCATTTTAGCCCCTGACGAGATGTTTCGGCGGGGTGCAGCGGTGGCAATTTCCTCCTTCTCAGACATCTGTTGCCTTCATTCTCCTCCAACTGCACTTAAAATGGCCGCACAGCATCAAATGACGCCACGTTGCCATGCCAACTGGATGCTACGTGACAAGGAGGAAGTGCGCCGCACAAGCAGCTACAGAGGGACTCCCTGACCAAGCGAACTCCAGGACACATGGCGCGCATTCCGGAGCTCTGCCTCACTCCACGGGATGCCGCGCCTCACTCCACGGGATGCGGTGCCCCATGCCTCACTCCACGGGATGCCGCGCCTCACTCCACGGGATGCGGTGCCCCGTGCCTCACTCCACGGGATGCGGTGCCCCGTGCCTCACTCCACGGGATGCGGTGCCCCGTGCCTCACTCCACGGGATGCGGTGCCCCGTGCCTCACTCCACGGGATGCGGTGCCCTGTGCCTCACTCCACGGGATGCGGTGCCCCGCGCCTCACTCCACGGGATGCGGTGCCTCGTGCCTCACTCCACGGGATGCGGTGCCCCATGCCTCACTCCACGGGATGCCGCGCCTCACTCCACGGGATGCGGTGCCCCGCGCCTCACTCCACGGGATGCGGTGCCCCGCGCCTCACTCCACGGGATGCGGTGCCCCGTGCCTCACTCCACGGGATGCCGCGCCTCACTCCACGGGATGCGGTGCCCCGCGCCTCACTCCACGGGATGCGGTGCCCCGCGCCTCACTCCACGGGATGCGGTGCCCCGCGCCTCACTCCACGGGATGCGGTGCCCCGCGCCTCACTCCACGGGATGCGGTGCCCCGTGCCTCACTCCACGAGATGCGGTGCCCCGCGCCTCACTCCACGGGATGCGGTGCCCCGTGCCTCACTCCACGAGATGCGGTGCCCCGTGCCTCACTCCACGGGATGCCGCGCCTCACTCCACGGGATGCGGTGCCTCACTCCACGGGATGCGGTGCCCGCTGCCACTCTGCAGATCCGAAGGGGGAGGCTTGACAACCTTCCATGGCCCCCCGCAGCCCCGCTGGATGAATGCAGGATGCATTCAAGAACTCTCTGCTGCACAGGTGGGTCCCCTCCTTCCCAATGAACGGCCCCTTCCCAATGAATACAGTCACCCACCCAGTCAGTCACCCACCCACACACTCTCTCATACACACACACTGTCTCTCACTCATACTCACACACAAACTCACACACACACACTCTCTCTCGCACTCACAAACACGAGGAATTCACACTTAGTATAAATATAGAAGTGCAAATAGTTAAAACGGGTGTGTGCCGCGCACTTGCGTTCTAAGTGAAACTTCTTTGCGTTTTGTCACTGAAATTGTATTTTGATTTTTAATTAAAAACAGCCCCATCACAAATACAGTTTCTGTGACAAAAGACAAAGAAGTTTCATTTAAAATACACGTGCATTAAAGATTCTAGGATGCAATATTTACTTTAAGGCTACAAAGGAAAGTGCACTAAATATTCTATGGCACACAGAATATGAACTTGTAGGAACACTTCAAACTTGTAGATTATTTTGACTGGTATCCTAAAAAATGAAAAATATTTAAAGTTTATTTTTTAAGTTAATTAGTAAAAGTATGAATTCCATTCAAATAAGAGGGAATGGTCTTCTGTAGAAACACCAGGGGGGAGGGGGAGGGAGAATCACACCGGGCACAGCATCAGCCGCAGATCCGCTGCTCTTTTTGGATGAAGAGAAATGAGAGGCCGGGAAGGGAGTAGCATGACAGCCAAACCCTGCCAGCTGGATATCTTATTTACGCTATATATCTTACCTGCCCAGATCTTCCAGATCGGACTCTCAAGCTTCACACGGGAGATATCCGCATCCCCCCTAACCCAGAAGACAGGTAGGGAACACCTCCCCTCCAATGTATAACATTGCGGGAATGAAGTTACCTGGATATTGAGGGACTGCGGATCAGGTAAGATCCCAGGCGGGATTGCTGCTTTAGAAATTGTGAAGCGGGGCATCCAGACACTGGTAAAGGGTTTGGCAGACACACACACGTAACTACGTAACAAGGTGTAATTGCAGTAAAGTATAAATGTAATACAATAAACTGTTATGTCAAAAACAAATGTTGTTATTAGTTCTTATTAGGAATTTATTCCATTTTTTTAAGTGGGGGCAGAGCTAGGGGCGAGGCTAGGTAGCGAGTAGCTTTTTTGGTCCGGGGACTTGCTTTTAGGGTAATTTGTCAAGCCCTGTATATTATCATATACCTATATATATTATCTAAGATAGCAATATATATATATATTCAGCACTCAATAGGTTAAGATGTTTTAAATTGTTTTTCTCATAAGGAATCTTGTGGGCAGTTTGAAACTAATAGTATACAATGTTACTGGTATCAGCGACAACTTGAAACCAAGTAGTATGACGCACATTTTAGTGATAAGACTTGTTGTATGCACATTTTAATGATAAGACTTGTTTTTGTAAGTTCCTAATGTTCTTAAAATAAGGTACTTGATGACAATAACAGAAAAACAAGTATGTAAATAAGTACGTAATTAAGTTGGCAAAAGCGAGTCAGCTGAGACAGTGATTTATGTCTCTTTGATCTAAGGGTATAACACGTAGCTATCACAGGCATAAGCCACCGCCTTCTTAGATACTTGCAACCTTGAATAGAAGTATTTTGTATGCTGTGCCCTTGCTAAAATCGCTGAACTGATTGAAGAAATAAAGACTGCTGATTTGAACTGCAAACCTGATTCCTGAGTATTACATTATCGAATTTTTTCTAGTTCTAGGTGTACTTTATAGGAACAAAACCTCCCTAATTCTGCTGGTCAGAAAGCGAATCGCACACAGATGCGAATGCCAATTATAGACTATGGGGACATAGTATACGGCTCGGCACTCCAAACCCACCTTAGCAAACTTGATACCCTCTACAATTCAATATGCCGTTTTGTTCTCCAATGCAACTACAACACACATCACTGCGAAATGCTTAAAGAACTAGATTGGTCATCACTTGAGTGTAGGCGCAAAGTTCATCTCTCCTGTCTTGCCTTCAAATACTTTCTGGGCAAGCTATCTGAACAAGCTCCTCACCCCTACCACATGCAGCACTTATCATCTGAGATCTGACTCCTAAAGACTGTTCATGGTCCCAAGGTTCAGCAAAGTATCCGGCCGCTCCTCCTTCTCTTACCGTGCACCCCAAAACTGGAACAGTTTACCGGAGACTCTTACAGCCGCCACCAGTCTAAGTTCTTTCAAAATTAAAGCGGTCTACATTTTTTATCTGGTCTGTAACTGTTACATACACCTTAAAAAACAATAGGTAGCGCTAATGAAAATAAATGAAATAAAAGAAATATAAATTGGCCACGTGTAGCTGCCTAGATACGTCTCTGACCCCTCGTCAGACAAGAGTATGTCACTGGAATAGTATCAATGGCGCTAAACACAATCTACAATAAATGATCGTATAAATATACAAATACAATGAAAATATAAATATACAACCGGATGGAATTGATGGGTGATCTCGGCCAACGTTGATCAAACATGAAATAAGAAAAAGAAATACATAGTGTAATACTGATAAAACATGTGAAAGACAAATACCAACAAACAAACAAACAAACAAACAGACAAGAATTAGCAAATATTAAGATATACAATTAGCAAATATTCGAATAATAGTGTAGCTGGAACACACAATGGACTAAAAATGATGAATTTAATATATTATAAAAACATGTACAACAATTAAGCACAATTAAAGGACCCAATCGATATCCGTCCGAATTGCCCGCTTACCGAAGCCAGAATATAAAACCGCAGTGGATATTTAAAGAGAGTATCCCCTCTCACAGTGACTGGTTCTCTGACCGGCACAGCTTACAGATGGATTTCAGGAATCGCCGCGTGCTGATGGAGTAGAAATGGAGAAAGCGTCCCTCCACGCGGTAACAGGGGCAGGAGATCACTGTCTTGATGTGAAGCAGTCCGGGCATGCGCAGAAGCGCCCGTCACAGAATTGACGGCACCGCAAAATCTCCTGCTGCCCCTGATGAAGGAAGCCGTTGCTTCTGAAACGCGTTGGGTGGTCCCCGTTATCCCCCCGTTGCCGTCAGCTGCCCTATTCCATTGCCAGCCGTGCAGTTCTGTGACGCACAGCACTTTTGAATCTGCCGCCATTTGGATGATACGCGACCGCGAGGAGCAGGAGATTTTGCGGTGCCGTCAATTCTGTGACGGGCGCTTCTGCGCATGCCCGGACTGCTTCACATCAAGACAGTGATCTCCTGCCCCTGTTACCGCGTGGAGGGACGCTTTCTCCATTTCTACTCCATCAGCACGCGGCGATTCCTGAAATCCATCTGTAAGCTGTGCCGGTCAGAGAACCAGTCACTGTGAGAGGGGATACTCTCTTTAAATATCCACTGCGGTTTTATATTCTGGCTTCGGTAAGCGGGCAATTCGGACGGATATCGATTGGGTCCTTTAATTGTGCTTAATTGTTGTACATGTTTTTATAATATATTAAATTCATCATTTTTAGTCCATTGTGTGTTCCAGCTACACTATTATTCGAATATTTGCTAATTGTATATCTTAATATTTGCTAATTCTTGTCTGTTTGTTTGTTTGTTTGTTTGTTTGTTTGTTTGTTTGTTGGTATTTGTCTTTCACATGTTTTATCAGTATTACACTATGTATTTCTTTTTCTTATTTCATGTTTGATCAACGTTGGCCGAGATCACCCATCAATTCCATCCGGTTGTATATTTATATTTTCATTGTATTTGTATATTTATACGATCATTTATTGTAGATTGTGTTTAGCGCCATTGATACTATTCCAGTGTTACATACACCTATAACATATTATCTCTTAGGCCTTGCCCCCGCTGCCTACTACAGCGTCCGCTGTGGCGCACGAGAGCCCTCCCCGCAATGGCGCCGGGCCCGCTGCGAGGGGGGGCCGCAGCGCTCCCGCGAGAGCTACTCCTGCTCTCAATAGAATTGAGAGCAGGACTCGCATCGAGCGATTAGGCACGCCCCCCGGCGGTTCAGCCAATGAGGGCGAACCTGCCGGGTGACGTCATGGCCGCGCCCCCATCACTCCTCCGGCACGCCCCCCCCCCGGTCTCTGCTCCTGCAGTGAGCTGCAGACCGGGGAATCGGCTGAACGCGCCGCCAAAAGCGCGGGCGCGCGCTACAGCGTCGTGACCGGGGCCTTAGCCTCACTGTGCCTGCAATGTCTTGTATATAATGTATAACCCTGCTCACTTAATGCAACTATGTATTTGTAACCATGTATTTGTCATCATAACTCTATGCCCAGGACATAATTGAAAACGAGAGGTAACTCTCAATGTATTACTGCCTGGTAACACATTTTTATAAATAAATAAAATGCAGCTGCCGTTAAGCGTGAATTCGCCTTAGAAATGTCACAATGTTTTGTATCTCTTTATTTGCAGATTTCCCTGGGACACGTCGGGGGTGAGGGGGGGGGGGGAGAAAAGAAGGGAATGATGTCGAATAAATTCAAGTCAAAGTATCCGAAACCATAAAAGAACACGTTACCAACAAAAAGAAGCAGCACAAAGGAACATATCCGTCCCTTTCCCATCACCCTAAACATGAGATGTATAAAGCTTTCCGTGCTTTAAAATCCTGCTGGTGGTGTGCATCACACGGAAGAGGTTTATTCCATTTGCCGACAGAAGATAAAATGGTTGTTTTTTTTGGAGCTGTGTGTTTAGACCAGGGGTGGGCAACTCCAGTCCTCAAGAGCCACCAACAGGTCAGGTTTTCAGGATATCCCAGCTTCAGCACAAGTGGTTCAATCAGTGGCTCAGTCAAAGACTGCACCACCTGTGCTGAAGCAGGGATATCCTGAAAACCTGACCTGTTGGTGGCCCTTGAGGACTGGAGTTGCCCACCCCTGGTTTAGATTCAGCTCTGCAATCTGAGGCTTGGGAGACAAATCTTTAGACTGTCTGCACCTGCTTGTTCCACTGCAGTGTTGCTCAAGGAATTTCTACCATTTCTCACACTGAAACTGATTTATAAATCTAAATTGATGGTTATCAACCTTTTAAATGACAGTGAAACCCGTTTAAATGTAACTTAACTCTTAAAAATGTACTTTCACTTATCCGATGTATGTAACAATACTATTGCTACCGTAAGGCTTGTCTATTTTAAATAAACCGCTTTCTATGTGTAATGGTGCTTCCCCCACCCTCTGGGAGATTTGGCCATTACTAGTCGTGTGGTGCATGATACCTGCTGGTAACAGGAGGGCTGAGCTGTCTGCCGGTGGTAGTGGGGACACAGGATCAGGTTTCTGGGGTACATTACCCACATGGTTGTCTAGCAGTGTAGCGCCTCCATGTGCTGTAGGCTTCAGATAGGTGAAGATGATCTCCTACTGTAGAACTATCACCTCTCCCCCAGTAAGATCACACACTAGGCGGGAGTATAACAGGAATGGTTTAAGCTCTTGGTCTGTACAGTACAGGAACAAAGCAGATCTCTGCCCACTGCAGTCTCTGGGATGGTCAACTTGAGGATGGTCCCTGGACTACCACTACAGGTCAGGGCCCCTGCAGCTGTCCTAGCTCTTCCTGACTCCCCTATCAGGAGTCAGGGTATAGGTCCACACTCGCTCTCCCCCAAGGGGAAGAGAAACAGGCAAGGCCCCAATCTAAGGCTCCCTGTGAGGGCACCAGGACAGTCCCATGATTGGTCATGCTCAAGCCTGATGTCACCGCCTCCCACTGTCACTCCAGTGCAACATCAAGGAGGGAGAAAACCCCATGTTGAATACTGGCAGCCTGATTCTAGCAAGGCTTACTGCCAGGAGTAGGGCAGGTTAGTAGCCAAAGGTGGCATGGCTACATATGGATTTATTAACCTTCTTGAATTATAAAGTTACCAGAAAAATAAAAAAAATACAATTGTTTGTCTTCTGTAAATTATTGGTTGTTTGCAATTCTGCACCCAGTCTGGTCGGTGGAAAAAAGGATAAAAGCGCATAGGATAAAAAAAGACAAAAACAGAACATAGTGTAATTTGTATGATAGGTTGGTTAAACCGTACTTTCAAATATTGCACTTACAGGATAAAAATTCAAAACAAGCAGAGATTGTAATCTTTCGCTGCAGATATAGTTGGAGGAAATCCACTTTGCCAAAATCAGCTGGGCTCTTCTGTAGAGATACAAACGCTGATTCTTCTCTAGAAAAATCCTCTTTATATGTAGAGGATTCTGCACCCAGTCTGACCCCTTATTACCCCCTCAGATCAGCTCTACCCCAAAACCATACTGTGCCCTTATTACCACCCAGGGCAGTTCTGCTCCCAATTTCAAACCTTATTACCCACCATGGCAGATGCTAATGCCAATTATTGACTATGGAGACATAGTAAATGGCTCGGCACCTCAAACCCACCTTAGCAAACTTGACACCCTCTACAATTCAATTTGTCGTTTTGTTCTCCAATGCAACTATAACACACATCACTGCGAAATGCTCAAAGAACTAGATTGGTCATCACTCGAGTCTAGGCGCAAAGTTCACCTTTCCTGTCTTGCCTTCAAATTCTTTATGGGCAAGCTACCCAGCTACCTGAACAAGCTCCTCACCCCTACCACATGCAGCACCTATCACCTGAGATCAGACTCCAAAAGACTGTTCGTGGTTCCAAGGCTCAACAAAGTATCCGGCCGCTCCTCCTTCTCTTAGGCTGAGTCCATGCTCCCTGCTTGCTCGCTGAGGCGCGCTGAGGCTCAGGAAAAGCGGGTGCTTTCCCTGGCCTTGCGGTTGCTTACCGCACGCGCCGTCAGCGGGCCGTCAGGGGACGCTCTAATTGCGGCTGTAGGGGCTCAGCGCTGAGCGGGAGCGCGCCTCAGCACGCTTCCGCCAGCAAGCGGTTAACATGGCCGAGGCTTTACCGTGCACCCCAAAACTGGAACAACCTACCAGAGACTCTTACATCCACCACCAGTTTAAGTTCTTTCAAATCTAAGGCTGTCACACATTTTAATCTGATCTGTAACTGTTTCATACGCCCATAATATATATTATCTTTAACTGTGCATGCAATGTCATGTATATAATGTATACCCTGCTCATTTATGTAACTGTATTTGTAACCATGTATTATTTGTTTTACTCTGTGCCCAGGACATACTTGAAAACGAGAGGTAACTTATGTATTACTTCCTGGTAAAATATTTTATAAATAAAATAAATGGCAGTACTGCCCAGACTGAGTCTCTTCCTCAGAGCAGCTCTGCCCCCAGTCTGAGCCCTTTTTACCCCACCAGAACAGCCCTGGTTAAGTCTTAGCCCTTATTACCCCACCAGGACAACTCTGCCCCAGTCTGCTTCGTTGTTACCCCCAGCGCAGCTCTACTCTCCAACCTTATTATCTACAGAGCAGCTCTGCTCACAGACGGAACACTTATCCCTCCCCTGTATCAGTTACACCCTGTGAGCTGTCTTCATATTGCGCTGTTTGGCCCTTCTCGCTCCCCTTTCCCTGAGTCGCGGCGTGCTGACGTCAGCGTGCGTCATCTGCAGGGCTGCGGAAAATGGCGGAGGCTTCACCGCAGCCCGGTCGGTATTTCTGTCACAGCTGCTCGGCTGAAATCTGCCCGCGGCTTCCGGTGAGAGAGAAACCCGGGGGGATTGGAAGGGGCAGGTGAAAGGGAACCGGTGGTAAATAGGAGAGGGCTTGGGGAAAACGGGGAAGGGAGGAACTGGGGGTATGAGGGAAAAAGAGCAAGGCCCATTGGGAGGGGTGCGAGACTAGTGGCCCCTGTGTATAGGGAAGAGGGAGAGACTAGTGGCCCCTGTGTATGGGGAAGGGGGAGAGACTAGTGGCCCCTGTGTATGGGGAAGGGGGAGAGACTAGTGGCCCCTGTGTATGGGGAAGGGGGAGAGACTAGTGGCCCCTGTGTATGAGGAAGGGGGGAGACTAGTGGCCCCTGTGTATGGGGAAGGGGGAGAGACTAGTGGCCCCTGTGTATGGGGAAGGGGGAGAGACTAGTGGCCCATGTGTATGGGGAAGGGGGAGAGACTAGTGGCCCATGTGTATGGGGAAGGGGGAGAGACTAGTGGCCCATGTGTATGGGGAAGGGGGAGAGACTAGTGGCCCATGTGTATGGGGAAGGGGGAGAGACTAGTGGCCCATGTGTATGGGGAAGGGGGAGAGACTAGTGGCCCCTGTGTATGGGGAAGGGGGAGAGACTAGTGGCCCCTGTGTATGGGGAAGGGGGAGAGACTAGTGGCCCCTGTGTATGGGGAAGGGGGAGAGACTAGTGGCCCCTGTGTATGGGGAAGGGGGAGAGACTAGTGGCCCCTGTGTATGGGGAAGGGGGAAGAGACTAGTGGCCCCTGTGTATGGGGAAGGGGGAAGAGACTAGTGGCCCCTGTGTATGGGGAAGGGGGAAGAGACTAGTGGCCCCTGTGTATGGGGAAGGGGGAGAGACTAGTGGCCCCTGTGTATGGGGAAGGGGGAGAGACTAGTGGCCCCTGTGTATGGGGAAGGGGGAGAGACTAGTGGCCCCTGTGTATGGGGAAGGGGGAGAGACTAGTGGCCCCTGTGTATGGGGAAGGGGGAGAGACTAGTGGCCCCTGTGTATGGGGAAGGGGGAGAGACTAGTGGCCCCTGTGTATGGGGAAGGGGGAGAGACTAGTGGCCCCTGTGTATGGGGAAGGGGGAGAGACTAGTGGCCCCTGTG
The DNA here is from genome assembly GCF_040206685.1 of Ascaphus truei. Taxonomy (NCBI): domain Eukaryota; kingdom Metazoa; phylum Chordata; class Amphibia; order Anura; family Ascaphidae; genus Ascaphus; species Ascaphus truei. Next base: position 37,694,085 of record NC_134490.1, read on the forward strand.
TATGGGGAAGAAGGGGAGACTAGTTGCCCCTCCTTATTGTTTATTTGTAAAGAGCCAACATATTCTACAGTGTTACTGTGGGGGTACAGAGATTTGATCATTACATAAATTGTTACAAATATGGACAAACAGATTGAAAAGATGAGTATGGGAGGTGGGGGGAGACTAGTGGCATGTCTGTATGGGGGGGGGGGGGGAGGGGACTAGTAGTGGCCCATCTGCAGTGCTGGTGTTAAGATGCTGCCTCTGCAGGGAGCCTTGAGAAAATTCAAGGGGTAAATGTGAGCCAATATTAGTAATATGAGAGACTGGGTGTATTTGCTGCAGGATTCTGGTAGAGAGAGGGTTAATGGTCTCCTGCACGTGGCTGACACACGGGCTTTTATTATCTGTACACAAATGGAATTTCTAGAAAGCAGCCTGTCACCACAGTGTCCCCTCCATACTGTCACATGACTGTGCTCTCTGAGCAGAAACTAGATAGCCATTGTGTAGGGGTTAACCCCTTGTTTGCCAGCGACGCAATCGAGCGTGAGGCATTGTTCCCCTTTTTTTCACTTCCACTGTTGATCCCTTCCATTTATTTTATTGTGATTGTCTGATGTTGCAGTTTATTTTGCTGCTATGTGATTTAGGTACTTGACATTGTTCATTCCTGCCCTCTGGATTCTTGTGAAGCAGAGCATAAGAAATATGTTACCAGGTTTCCACCTCAGAGGTGGCTGATAATATCCCTCCTGTTTATCACTCTGCCCTTATAATTTGATTCCTTTAGTTTTGATAGCCGTCACGGACAATAGCCTGATCTACCGTGAATTTACATCCTAGGAATAACTATATAAATTAGGTGACCTGCTGTGTATACAAGTGTAATGGGCATCATTGTTATGTTTGCCTTGATGCAGTATGTTGGGATATGTTGTGATATTCTGAGCCAACACTGCTAATGAACAATACGAACACTGACACCTGAGTTGTACTGGGGTTCTGCGGTGTTACCTCTGGAAAAATGTGACCCTGCATCTGTTCGCATAAATGTGATGTTTATTCCTCTTGCTGGGAGCTGTGGATATACAGACTGAGAACACAGAGTATTCAGTAGTTTTGTTTAAAGAGCAGTTTTCCTGTCACTCCCCTGCCAACCTGCCACTGTTAACCCCTTTGTCACTGACGCGTTGTCTTTGCAGGAATACACCTGCCCCCGGTGCGATTCAGGATTCATCGAGGAACTCCTCGAAACAAGGTAACTTTGGCTGGAATCCTTCCCTCTGCCCCGGTTGGGGTCCGGAGGATTAGCCTTTTCGGTGCTAGAGGTGCGACAGCAACAGTGTGCCACCAACATGTTTTTTGTTTTTTTTAAATCGTCACCATATGTTCGCTTTAGTAGCGATGGCACGGTCGGTCATGTCCAGACACAAAATGGAAGAGGAGTGCCCTCCACATCGTTTCGATTAATGTTTGGGCTGATCTCAGTCCCCTTAGAAAACCAGCAAAATATGAGTCACACACCTAGTATATCGCATGGGCCCCTGGTGTACCAGCTCTTGTCACATACCATGTATGTCTGTAGAGTACTGTAAAGGTTCGAATGGCGTCTGAGCCTGTGTTTTGCAATCAAGACGGCAATACCGTTGAAAGCTGTGCGCATAGATATCAACACATACAACTATGTTGTATAAACGCCACGTTTTTATAAATGTCAACAGACTTTTATTTTTTTGTTGTTTTGTTTGTTACCACGGTGAATGTGAGAGGGGGATTAATGATGTTTGACATTTTGATGCAGATCACTCGCATGGGAAGTGTAATTGACTAAAAAGACTGAGTTGGACAGTTTTATACAGCCCATTATAATGTGGGGGGGGGGAGTATTTATCTCTTTACATATTCCCCAAATTACAAAGTAACGCACACAGGGGGAAATCCGTTAAGAGACTGAATCTCCCCAAGAATCATTTTCATCCTAAGTGCTGATGTGAGGTATCTCATCGCAATACCATTCAAGTTTGCGGCATCGGGTTGTGATACCCAGCATCATCTTCGAGCCAAAATTGCTGGTGATCGTTCATTAACAGCCATTCAGCTGGATGTTGACGATTGTTCTGCTTTTCACACTTTAGTGAATAACCTAGGTGAATACTTGAACATGTCAAGACCATATTCAGCGTTAGTCATAGAACACAAGTTTAACCTGTTAATTGCAGGAGGGGCTGACCCTCTAAAAAAGCTTTGCGGAGCCTTTAGAATAACATTGCAGAACAATATGTTGCTGGCTGCTCCAGCACTGTGACCATTAACTTGGCTTTTATGGTCCTTGGGTGGACACATTGGGACTCGGGTTGTTGGTCAGTGTCTTGCCAATGCAGAATGTCTGGGTTTTTTGCTTCTTCTGTAGGAACACAGAGAACAGCAGCAGCAGCAGCTCCGCAGCCACAGATCAAAACCGACATCCGTTCGAGGTGAGGGAGGCAGTGACCCTGCGCAAGGCCCAGCGTCCATGCCAGCTTAGTGTGCTGCTCAGTGCAGCATCCATCTCTGATTATGACACCGGGCTGGTGACCAGACACTGCTGGCTTCCTACCCGGGTTAATCTGGCACCAATGTCTTTGTTTCAAATGCGGGTGCTTCTTCCCTCACCCACAGTCTCCCTTCCTTCTCCCTTAGAGTTTGGAGCCATCCGTGTTCACGCTGCCTTCAGGTTATGGCCAAGTCACCTTTGGGATTTTTAATGAGGGTCTGGACTTCCCGACCTTCCGAGCAGGTGCCCCAGGCGAGGAGACCCGCGAAGGAGAGACCCGGAGGGATCGCGAGCAACAGTCACGGCAGCGCTACAGCGCCAGGCAGCCCCGGGCCAGGCTGAGCACGAGACGCTCCACTGGGAGGCACGAGGGAGTGCCCACGTTAGAGGGGTGAGGAAGAGCTGACCAGAATTGGGTTCATCTACTGGGGGGTTCTATTTGTTAAAAGAACTGCTCCTCTGCTTGGTTGAGAGATGACCTTAGGCAATGTGTCTTTGGACTGTTGTTTGCCCAAAACTAGGCCTCAGGCATGGTCGGCGCTGACCCTAAATTTTTAGATTTGGCGTTCACGGGAGCGCAGGGCCGGTCGCGTGAGCGGTTCGTCCAATGAGGGCGAACCAGCTCAGTGACGTCACAGGCCCCTCGGACGGCGCGCGGACCAAGGCCAGGGAAAGCACCCGCTTTCCCTCAGCCTCCGCACGGCTGCAGTCCTATGGACCCAGCCTTAGATTGTAAGCTCTGCAGGGCAGACGCGGCTACCTACAAAAACAGCCCGATATCTTGTCATATGCAGATGGAGATACGAACATTCACTGTCACAGGGCACAGATACAATGCGCTTACCGCCCCCCTCCCACCGCCCAAACACCAGAGTAAAATGCACAAGTAGAGTTCCGCTGATCTGAGATCCTGACCTCTAATAAGTTAATAGACTTTGGGGGACCTGCTCCATGTGAGGTAGCCTGTCTCTCACATGGGATTCCTGGAAGACACAGTAGCTTAGACTCTCTTGACCCTCTTCCAGAAATCCTGTGCAAGAGATGTCGGCTTACAGTTATTGCGTTGGTAACCTTTTATTAAGGTACACAAGGCAGCAGTTCAGTGTATGGGATTAACCCTTGCCCTGCCAGAGTGCCTGCAGCAGTCCCTATTGCATGCATATTGCTGTTTGATGTTCACTCTCACGTGTTCTCTCTCTGTGTTTTTAGGATCATCCAGCAGTTGGTGAATGGGATCATTGCACCCACAGCCATGCCAAACCTGGGCCTCGGGCCGTGGTGAGTCTCAGGCCGCACGCCCCTTTTAACCCCTTCCCTGCCAGATGGGCCCTCGTCACATTGTAGAGCAACACAGTAAGCAAAGTGTTTCTGGCAGGGAAGGGGTTAAGGCAGTAGTTGATATAACCGTTAATGTAACACTTCCATACAGAATAAAGCAGATGCGCGCAGTCTCAATAGATCCCCTTGATTCAAAGTATGTGCTCTCCCTCTGCAGCTTTCACTCCCGTGATCAGCGGGGTGGATAGGAAACATGCAAACAAAAAGAAAGCGCAAAAAGGAAAAACACCGTTAGTAAAAATAATTGTCTTTATACCAATTAAAATAAAACTACATAATAAGAAAGTACATAAAAAGGATTCACATGAACCCACAATTCCACAATGACAAGGCACTAATGAGGATCCCTGCAACAAAAGCCCATAGATCTAGTGATGGAAAAAGTCCTTATATACAGGCATACCCCGGTTTAAGGACACTCACTTTAAGTACACTCACGAGTAAGGACATATCGCCCAACAGGCAAACGGCAGCTCACGCATGCGCCTGTCAGCACGTCCTGAACAGCAATACCGGCTCCCTACCTGTACCGAAGCTGTGCGCAAGTGGGGAGACTATAGAGCCTGTTACACATGCGTTATTTACATCAGTTATGCACGTATATGACATTGCAGTACAGTACATGCATCAATAAGTGGAAAAAAGGGAGTGCTTCACTTAAAGGTGTGTGTGGTAATTTTTGGGGTTCATCAGTGCTTGCTGGGTATCTGTGTGTTTATTAACGGTTAATGTAATATCTTTTATGACTTCTTTGCTTCCGGAAGTTGCTCTTTTCAAAAACTATGTGGAAGAAATTCTATGCGATAATCGTAATAAAAATAAAACAAAAAAACATGTTGGGCCCAAAATCTTCTAATTGTGAACAGTTCACGTGCGTGACCTCAAAATTCGTGCCACTCCGAAGCTGTTGTGGGCAGGTTCAAGTAAAACTATATATACAAAAAATATAAGTGCGCAACCCCAAAAACAACTCAATCGTGTGAAAGACAATGTCTAACAGTGAAACATAAATTCCTTATATATATTGTTAAATAATAAACAATAAGTGAATAATATAAGGCACAGCCCTACTGTGGAAGTGAAAAATGTAAAAAAAAACATACAAAACCTGGTGTTTGGCGTATGCAGCTCTAAATAAAGAGTGGCTCGGCACTCTCACGAACTAGAGATAAAAACAAGAAAAAAAGCGCAAAACGCAAATAGTGAAGTATGTCAAAATCAATATTTAAGTAAAATTGGTGAGTAATCTGCGTCATATTCTATCTGTCGCTAAAAGGTACCACATAAGAATAAAAAATAGATATGTATGATCCAGAATCACCAGAGCTACAACCTCCAAATCATCCACTCTGACGATTGCTGTGTGGTAATTTCGTGTATTGATACACGTAAATGCGAATGATCTATGTTTTAAATGTATGCAGATTACTCACCAATTTTACTTAAATATTGATTTTGACATACTTCACTATTTGCGTTTTGCGCTTTTTTTCTTGTTTTTATCTCAAGTAAAACTATATTTCCATTGATACCGCTTTGTCTCATTAATACCCCGGAGGAACCGTATTAATGGCACTCCTCCTGTGCGACAGCTGGTGGTCTTTAGTCGTCGTCTTGTATGTAAAGCTGCGGTCTCTTTTTTTTTTTTCTCCCCTACCCCCCCCCCCCTAATACATACTATTATTGGGAATAATATTTCTAATAGATCAACATAAACTAGCTGACCCTGTTTTTACCCCTCTCTTTAATGCCTTGCTGTCTTTTGTCCCCTCTTTCCCACCTTCTCTCTCCTCCATTCCCTGCTCCTCTTTGTGCTTCCTGCCTTACTGTCTGCTTCTCTTTGTGCATACTATACTCTCTCCTCTCCTACTTCTCAATCTGTCTCCTCCTCTCCTTGCTGTCTGTTTCCTCCTCCTAATGACCTTGCTGTCTCTCCTCCCCTCTCTTTGCACTCCCTCCTGCCCCTTGTGCACACTGCTCTCTATTCCCTCCTGCTAGTTATCCACCTGTCTCGCCTCCCCCTCCTGGCTGTCATTCTCTGTCACCTCCCTGCCTTGCTCCTCTCCTTGTGGAGGCATTCTGGTTGTTGCAGAGATCCTTAGGTGTGTGTCTGGTCAGCCACTGGGTGTTGTATGTGGTAGGCTATACATCTGCCATGTGACATCATAATGAGTTGCAGACATCCTTAGCCTTTTATACAGAGAGATGTTTCCTTTCTGCACTAATTCCCATTTCCTTTTTTGTGTGTTTATTTTGCTTCTAACAGTTTTAACCACTTTCCATTTCCTCTCCCCTCTGATTTAACAAAGTATTTAATGATTTACCAATAACTATAAATATAGGATGAGTATCTCCCCCATTTAAGGTTGAAGTGTGTATATTTGTATTTATCCTCCAACTTCTATTACTATGTTCTCAGTAAGGTGTTGAAGTGCTGAATGTTTAGCTCTCTGCTTCTGTTTACTGACTTTTCTCTGCACAGGGGGGTCCTTCATTCCAACCCCATGGATTACGCCTGGGGCGCCAATGGCCTGGATACGATAATCACACAGGTATGCGCGCACCCCCTTTTTTATTGTCATGGGGCTCTTATCTTAACTCGCTTGCTTGGCATATCAGTGACTTTGTCACTGGCTCCTACAGCATCGAAAGGGCTTAATGGATGAAACGAGAAGGTCCTGCAGGTTACACTCTATTTTCCCCCATCCCCTCTCTCCTTCCAGTTACTTAACCAGTTTGAAAACACTGGCCCTCCTCCTGCCGATAATGAGAAAATCCAGGCCCTACCCACTATCCAGATCACAAAGGAGCACGTGGGTAAGTTGGAAACCTGTAATACTGTTGCAGATCTGTGCCGAGAACTGCCACTTTTATCACAGATAATGAATAGATCTTTTAACCCCCTCATTGCCAGAACCTTATTGTACAGTATATGTAAAGCAATGATTTGCTGTCCTTTCTGGCAGTAAAAGGGTTATAATAAACATGTGGCACAGTAATGAGTCTAACATTGGGTGATGGGAGGGATTGATGTGATACAGAATATGGCCCTTCTGTGTCTCTCACTAGGGGGAGAGGGACCTGTTCCTCCTATCTGCCACACTGCTGGAAATGGAGCAGACACGGTTGTAGCCATGTAGTGGGTGGGACAGACCTGGTGGGCTGTAGGTTCTGTGAGGATTTGCAGATGGTTTTTGAGGTCCCAACTGTGTCACATGGTGCTCTAACTTGGGTGTCCTCAACTCCCCCCCCCCCCCCCCCCCCCAACATGTCATGGTTTTTAGGATATCCCAGCTTCAGCACTGGTGGCTCAATAAGTTCTTGCTTCAGCACAGGTGGGTCCATCAGATTCAATCTTTAACTGAGCCACCTGTGCTGAAGCTGGGATATCCTGAAAACCTGACCGGGAGGAGGGGACTGGAGTTCTGCACCCCTGTTCTAACCTGGTTTTTGTATCCCTATGATACTCCCTATGTGGAGTTATAGTGAGGTGATTGGGCTGCACTGCTCAGGGTAGCACACAGTGACCTCTGCAGTGCCCAAGGTCACGTTGAACTTTTACCAGACCTCCCTGTCGGACCCTTTCTCCATTCCAGGTTCTGGCCTGGAGTGTCCAGTGTGTAAAGAGGATTACGCAGTCGGTGAAAACGTGCGGCAGCTGCCCTGCAATCACCTATTCCACAACGACTGCATCATCCCCTGGCTAGAACAGGTAAGTCTAACGCTGACACTCTGATCTCTTCCCAAATTCAGGAGCAAACCGTAACCCCAAAGGCTGTTTCACTGCCACAAAGGCTTTCCATGTTGTGGTAATGTCACTGCCTTTGAAGTGGGTGAACTTGGTTTGAATCGGCATCTTCTCTCCTTGTGACTTTTTAAAGTGACTTGTTTATCTCTGGCACCAAAATTAGATCGTAAGCTCTTTGAGGCAGTGACTCGTGCCTGCAGATTTCTGTGTACAGCGATGCGTACACAGTCAACGCTATATGGGAAATATTCTATTACATTGCTCTGCAATGAGCTGCAGCTGCTCTGACCGCAAGAGGGACCCATGGGAATAGAACTTGGTCGCCACATCCGACGTGATTTCTGGGTGCGGCCTTACGACTCGCAATATTAATAATCGGCAAAAAGCGTTTGTGTCGGGAAGGCGGTGAATTCAGGGGCTGGAATGGGGAGCGTGTAAGAAGTTAGGTCTGAAAGGAATATTTTATTACTCATTTCACTGTATTTGTCTCCCAAGTTCAGAGCCGGCTGAAATACCTTGTAAATCCCAGAAGGCTCATTGAAGTTTTTTTTTTCCTCCCAAAGTCTCCTGTCTGCATAACTAGGGAGAGACTAGTACAAAAGAACGGCGCCAGAGGAGAATAATCCTCTCATTTGTCTTGCTTAACCTGGTGTTTCTTGCACCTGGGAGATGTTCGCAAATAGGACACATTGTGTCTAACATGGACGAGGGCTTTTTGCTTTTTAATATGTCTCCTATAACTGGCACGTTTATTATATGTTGTTTTTCTTTTTCTTCTCTCTCCCCCTCCCTCCCCAAAGCACGACACGTGTCCTGTGTGCCGGAAGAGCCTAAGCGGCCAGAACACCGCAACAAACCCTCCCGGACTGTCCGACATGAATTTCTCGTCCTCTCCATCATCGTCGTCCTCCTCTTCCTCCACCTCCCCAATTGACGAAAATAACTCTGGCAACAATTGCTGAGCCGCGGGAAGCAAATGCAGGGTCCCCCCGTCCCCCCCTCCTGTCCTGCGGCCTCTGCGCTGTCCTCTCCAGTGTCCACAATCCGAGCAGCAAGGAGCACGTGCGGGGGACCTCTCTACAGGACCCACTGTGACCGTGGGGGTCTGGTTTTGATCTTATGCCTCCCCCACCCCCCTGTGGAGGGAGCAGCTGGGAACCAAACTTTATTATTTTTATTTTAGAAGTGGAATCATTTAAGTGGGAAAACAGTGGAAGAGTTTGAAAGGAATATATTTTTTTGGATGGGGGGGTGGGGTGTTCCCCGTTTTAAAAATGGAGGTGAGGTGACTGCTTTTTTTTTTTTTTTTTTTAATTTTTTTTTTTTTAATGCTTTGGAATTTTTAATCTTTAAATTAAACGTGTATGGTTGATTTTTGCTCCTGGTGTGAGCAGTTACTGCACAAGGACTATGTATAATGAAGCAGTCACATCGTTTACATGCTTGAAAGAGGGAGATGTGGAAGGTGGGAGAGATGGAGGAGGAAGGACTCTCGCTAGCACATACATGTACATTATATTCCCAGTATATAACAGACACAGAGCACAGTTAAAGGTTGGGGGGGCGGCGGGGTGCGATGTTCTGCAGGTCTTCCTAATATTGAGCAGATTACCCCCTTGGAGTCCGTCCTGGTGTTTTGATGCAGATACTGCCAGCAGTGGCACTTGGGCTATCTATGTAATGCTGTGCCCTCTGGCAGGGTTGCTGTGTGCTAGTCAGCTGGTGTCCTTGCCGGCGAGGAGGTGTGTGGTTGCGAGGTATTTGTGACTCTGTGCCAGTCACCAGCCATCCTTGTTTCTGGCACTATGATCAGACGGGCAGGGGCAGGAAGTGCGTGGAGAGGTGGGTGTGGCGAGTCCTGCTTCCTTGCCGTGTCATTCCGTTGCCCCTCAGGGCCAGGTACATGTGGTGTCCGCGGTGATGCCATTTCATCGAGGCATAAGAGTTATAACCGTTCTCCTCAATCCGCTCTCGGAAGCTGCAGTTCGGCCCATAATCTTTCTGCGAGGGATCACAGCGGAGGGGAAGGAACATGTTAGTGGGATCCCTTACATGAATGATCCCCCTTTGCACCCTTACACTGTCTTCACAGTCCAGGGTACCTCCCCCCTGTGTAATCCCCTCTTCTCCCTCCAAACTGATCTGAAACTTAGTCAGTGTGTTTAACCCTTAATTGCATTGTACATCAGATACATTTGCTGTACAAAACAAAGCAGATTGTCCCCAGAATCTCGGGGTTCATGTGACTTTTGAATAACTTGTTGCTCTCTCCCTGCAAGAATTTTAAACAAGGGGGTATATCCCATGTTTAAAGGGGCTTTTTCACAAACTATCTGTCCTAAAAAAATTATAGCCCGAAACCTACATGAATATGACTTCTGATACTCTCTCGATCTTTAACATTCGTAAACCAAAGAACCTTTTCTAAGCAGATTACACGAAGGAAACTTTAACCGTCCGCATGGATCACGACTGCTGCCTTATGGAGAGTGCGAATAAAACAGGGCTCATAACAGGTCCTGAGCGGTAACCAACAGGTCAGGTTTTCAGGATATCCCTGCTACAGCACAGGTGGCTTAATCAGTGGCTCAGTCTTGAACTGCACTACCTGTGCTGAAGCAGGGATATCCTGAAGACCTGGTGTTGCCCACCCCTGGAATAAACAGGAGTTGCTATGCTGGGACATTACTGCCGTGTCAAATAAAAATTTAAAACGGCTAGGAATAAAAAATAAAAAAAAGGAATTGCCCAGTAATCTGTTGGAAAGATCACATTAAGATTACTTTCAAAATAGGTGAGATCTGGGAGGAACTGCACCTTTAAAAATCCGCTACTCATTAAAAGGCAATTTTTAAACATGTATACACCCGCACCTCCACAGTACATACATTTTGACTTTTTTTGTGTGTATTAATAGTGATGGTTTAAGGCCGCGCTGGCGACAGCAACGTCGCGTCAAAACAAATGTATTGAATCTGTCGCGTGCGCTTATGGTAGATGCGACGGCTTGGTCGCGATCACTGGAAGTCACTTCAATATGATTTTTTCCAGTGCCCGCAGCGTGACGTCGATGGTATTATAAGCGCGGCCTACGTTTGTAAGGAAAGTTACAATTATGTTGGAACCTCAATCACTAGCATAAGTGGCACATTGTAACAGGGTTGGGGTTATCCCGAAATGCTGCTGTCCTGCACCGAGCGCGGCAAATAAACTGCATGGTGCTGAACTGCATGAATATGTGAGAATAGTTGTCTACATTGTGTGAGGTGTTGTAGCTTGCCACTAATGCTACTGATAGCTCACATACAACAATTTTTCAAAAAATGCAATTTTGCCTTTCGCCACTTCATTAGTGCTAAATATACCTCCTCAAACACACCTTTTATACAACACGCATTGTGCAAAAAAGAACACAGCTGCGGTAACTGGGTTATATGCTAATTTAGGTATGCAAATGATTTTAAGTTTGGCATATTTCCCCCGCGCTTTCAGTGTGAAGGGATGGTGTCTGATATAAACAGAAAACCCCAAACTCCAGGACAGATATGAACGATTTTTTTTCCCCCAATAAATGATGGTCACACTCCTGTTCATGTAACCTGTACAGACTATCCATTATAACCGTTAACACTGGGGGGATCGGGGCCCAATTGCATACAAACTCACATCAAAATCAATGTGCCCTGATCAGCACTATCACAGTTTAATGAATAACCCTGAGTCTAACACTTACTCTGTATAAGGAGCTGAAGAAGCTATAATTGTGATATACACACATTCACTCACACGCTAACTCTCATACATTCTCACACGGGTGCTAACATACATTCTCTCACACACACACACGCTAACTCATACATTCTCACACGCACGCTAACTCATACATTCTCACACGTGCTAAATCTCATACATTCTCACACACACGCTAACTCTCATACAATCTCACACGCGCTAAATCTCATACATTCTCACACACACTAACTCTCATACATTCACACACGCTAACTCATACATTCACACATGCTAACTTTCATACACTCACACACGCTAACTCATACATTCACACACACGCTAACTCTCATACATTCACACACACACACGCTAACTCTCATACATTCTCAAACCCACGCTAACTCTCATACATTCACACACGCTAACTCTCATACATTCACACACGCTAACTCTCATACATTCACACACGCTAACTTTCATACATTCACACATGCTAACTTTCATACATTCACACACGCTAACTTTCACACATTCACTCACGCTAATTCATACATTCACACACATGCTAACTTTCATACATTCACACACACACACACAGACACATGCTAACTTTCATACATTCACACACACGCGCTAACTGATACATTCACACACAGGAACACAACTATATCTCCCAGCATCCCTTGCTGCCTACATGGACCAGCTGAGATGCATTCAAGGTCCAGCTTGCTCTTTTCCCAATTGTTCTGGGCGCACAAATAAACCTCAATTCTATAACGTCAACACAAATGCAGCTGGGGCAGCAGTGCCCCTCTCGCCTATCTGGGGCATCACACAAGCTGGCGCAGTGACGGGCACTGACGTCCCACATGGTTACGTTGGCAAATCTCCCTGTTACCCATCGAGAGTTTAAATTTGGCATATTTCTCAGGTATTCTTTCTCCTCCAGAAAAACATATTTCAGGTTTGTCGCAAACGTGATATTAAGTTTGCCGGGCTGCACTCGGGTGGCGAAAGGCGACTGCATGTTTTGGCATCAACTTTTTATAACCATGTTTGCACAAATGTAAGCGGATTTTCAAAGAAATAGAAAAGTTGGTGCGTAAATTTGCTGCCAAAACTTTGACACGTTCATCCATCTCGACTTGCATCCTCCATACTATATATATATATATATATATATATATATACACACATACATACTGTAGCTGCCGTTAGAATAATATTTAACCCTGAACGCTCCCTTTTTGATATTTTGTGTAGTAGACCCATAAACTGTGAGAGTGGTTTCCATTTAAACCGACTGTCTTCCCCTAACCCCAAAGCAGCCCTAGCGCTGTCTCCTCCCCCCAGCAGTGCCCCTGCTGAGTATACATACCGCACCATACACCTTCCCTCTCCTGTTCATAGCCAAATAAAACTTGTTGCCGACTGAGTGAATCGCAATCGCCCCCACACTCACAGAGTGGACCTGGAATATACCTGCGGTTGGAGAAGAGAGTCGTAGTGTAAGGTGAAAGTGACCGAGAGCGCTACAGTGCTACTTGCCTCCCCGGCGATGTGCGGACTGTAGTTTTTAGGAAAGCAAGCGAGGGGGTGGGCATGGTCATGACATGGGGGGGGGTGTCAAGGAAGTGTCCTGCATGAGAACACGCCTTTAGCAAATAATAAAATGCATAATGCCATTGTTATAGGGACTTATTCCTGTTGAAGAAACTACAGTAGGGCCCCGCGCTCCGCTTTACAGCGTTTCCCAATGTATACCCATATTCATTAGGTTCGGCGCTTGTTCAGTTTTTTCTGCATGACGCGCACAGCAGCTGAGTATCCGGCTGTCACTAAGCAACAGTTTTAGTGGCTGCGCAAGTCCTTGTCAGATTGCCATTTGTCAGCGAAACAGTCGGTTTACAGCTCTGCATCTTGGTTTTCAAAAGGTACAGTAGGGCCCCGCTTTACGGCGATTTCCGCTTCACGGCGGCGGCCTGGAACGGAACCCGCCGTATGAGCGGGGCCCTGCTGTACCTCTAAAATCCAGCAGGGATCTGGTTAAGTGCAGCCAGCCATTAACCAGACACCGCCTGGTCAATTAAGTCTGTAAGAAAAGCAGCTTGTTGTAAACAGGAGAGAGATTCCTTAGCTCACATTTGGGCTGACAGAAGGAGAGCAGAGAAGCCTGCACACAGACACTGTCTTGAGCACAAAGGCTGTGCTGAGATTAAGACACCCAGATACCTATATTTCCTGGACACAGAGGACCCAGGAACCTGCCAGAGACTGACTGGAGGGCCACCTGCTTAAGGTACCTCCTGAGACTTTGGGGCGATAGGCTGGTAATGGGAATATCCCTCCAGTCCTGCAGATAGGGTCTGGGAAAGCAAGTTAGCCCTTACAAGGGGATAGGGGTTTGTTATTTTGTTGTTTTTATATGTTTTGCCTGGAGAAAGGAACAGGCTCAATAAAGCCAAGATATAATCTCACCCAAATCGGTCTCCATTATATGAACCTCTGCACACATCTCTTACAGCCATGCAATAACAGAAGGAATTTGCAGAAATTTATATATACTATGTCATGCATGAGAACAGGCCTTGCCGCCTTTAGCAAAAAATAAAATGCATTATGTAGGGTGACCAGAGGTCCAGGTTTAGCCGGGACAGTCCCGGATTTACTGCACATGTCCTGGGGTTCCGACAATTATCTGAGAATGTTTAAAATGTTCCAGTTTCGGCTGCAGAGGAAAAGGGGGCGGGGCCAGGATCGGGAACGGAGCTAGAAATATGCAGTTACAGCTACAGGGGGCGCTCCAAGGCTGCTCCTCATAGAGCTGGTGTGTGTGTGTGTGTGTGTGTGTGTGTGTGTGTGTGTGTGTCTGTGCGCAGGTTAGTGGCTGTGTGTGTGTGCACAGGACAGGTCAGTGGCTGTCTGTGTGAGTGAGTGGCTGTGTAGGTCTGTCTGTGCAGGTCAGTGGCTGTGTGTCTGCACAGGTATGTCTGTGTGGTCAGGGCTGTGTGCGTGTTTGTGTAGGTCAGTGGCTGTGTGTCTGTGCAGGTCAGAGAGAGAATGGGGAGTAGAGATTGAATGGAAGAAGGGGCAGAGAGAGAATGGAAGAGCAGAGGAAGAGAGAGAATGGGGGAGAGAATGGGTGAGGATGGGGGGGGAGGGAGAGAATGGGTGGGAAAGGGGAGGAAAAGGAGAGAATGGGGGGTGGGGAGGAAAAGGAGAGAATGGGGGGTGGGGAGGGAGAGGGAGAATGGAGGAGGGAAGGGAGACAGAGAATGTGGGAGGGAAGGGAGAGAGAATGGGGGAGGAAGGGAGAGAGAATGGGGGAGGGAAGTGAGAGAGACTGGGGGGAGGGAGGGATGGATAGAGAAAACGGGGAGAAGGTAGAGAGAGAATGGGAAGAGGTAGAATAAATAAATACAGCATCAATGGTGACACTATTAGATAAATATCATTATAATATTCATTTTTTAGTAATGTCATTTGTTGTATTAATAATTTTTTTTATGTGTCCCGGTTTTTTTTTTTCAAAATCTGGTCACCCTAGCACTATGCTATGCAATTTACAGAAGTGTGTGTATATATATATATATATATATATATATACATATATTATATATATAAATATATATATATTTTTTAACAAGGCATGTTTTCATGCATGACAGTGTGTGTGGTATATATATATATATATATATATATATATATATATATATATATATATATATATATATATATATATATATATACCACACACACTGTCATGCATGAAACCATGCCTTGTTAAAAAAAAAAAAAAATTATAAAATGTGATGCATTGAAATAAGCATTGTAAATGACAAAAAATATATAATTTAACAATAATATACAAGTAATGGACAATAAATCAGAAATTTCTCTCCATAAATTATCATTGATATATCTGTCATGGTTTGAATTAAAGGTTCACGTTTGTAAACCTCAGAAATCAAATTTTCAATAGTTGAGTTTCCATATTCTCACAGCAAGCACAACTCAACTGTCAAAAAGTCATTTGAACAGTATCCAGGCAGAATAGCTTACTACATTTTCATTGGCTGTTAGCCGCTCACATGACCAGGCTGTCTCGCTGCAATAGCAAGCAAGTTTGCCTCTTCTGTTTTTGGTATCTTTATATCTCACGTGCACGTGCAAGATTGCGCTCACTATGGCCATCCTCTTTGGAATACACACGTTTGTTTGTAGCGCGAGCTATGTAGCTCGCTCCGTATCTTGCACTATGGACGAGGCCTAAGGCTTGTCTGCATTAAGGGGGAGGAGGGGGGGGGGTGATGTCCGGTAGGTCTTCATAATGTGGAGATGATCCCCTGCTCATCTGTCCCTTCTGTGTCACCCTGTGGTGGGAGAGAGAGCCATTTGAGCAATAGGTTCCTTCCGTTTTTGTCACGGTGTCCCCCTGGTGATAGACATACCCCATGGGACACAGGTCATTTCTGTCTGTCACCCTGCACTGGAAGGGACAGACTATGGGTCACGGGTCCCTTATGTCAGTGTCACTCTGAAATGAAAGGGGGGGACTATGGGTCATGGTTCCCCTGTGGCACCTTGCAGTGGGATGAGTGGGTGGTACTCACTGTCCGAGCAGTACCTCCGTGTCCCCCGCACATGGCCAGTCCTGTCGATGGTTAGGAAGTAACGTGTGGCTGAGTAGAGACGCCTCCATCGCACGTCCCCCTCCAGGTGTTTGTAGTGACGGACCTGGCGGCTCCAGGGGGCAGCAGGGTTCCCTATTACTGCGCAGCAGGGCGAGGAGCCAGCAAGGAACAGCAGTGCGCAGGAGGTCAGGCAGAGGGAGGGGGCAGCAGGCAGGGGACACATGTCATCCGATGCCTTCTGTGGACAAGGGAGTAAATTAGCTTAAAGTAGATAGCTGTGACTGTATATGCGTGTGCTGTAC
Source organism: Ascaphus truei (assembly GCF_040206685.1). Taxonomy (NCBI): domain Eukaryota; kingdom Metazoa; phylum Chordata; class Amphibia; order Anura; family Ascaphidae; genus Ascaphus; species Ascaphus truei. The sequence continues at coordinate 37,710,357 of NC_134490.1, forward strand.
AGTCCTCTTACAGGATTGCACCCTTATAACTACTTCTCTATTACAGGATCCCCCTATAACTCCTCTACCTAACACTATTATATGAACCCTCACCCTAAAAATGTCCTGTACGTATCCCGCCATTATTACATTACCCCTCACTCTATAACTGTCCTGTACTTATCATTTCTCTATTATAGTACTTGTCCTGTACCTATCCCTCTTCTATTACATGACCCCTCGTCCTGTACCTATCCCTCCTCTATTACAGGACCCCATACCCTATAACTGTCCTGTACCTATCCCTCTTCTATTACATGACCCCTCGTCCTGTACCTATCCCTCCTCTATTACAGGACCCCATACCCTATAACTGTCCTGTACCTATCCCTCCTCTATTACAGGACCCCTCGCCCTTACCTATCCCTCCTCTATTACAGGACCCCATACCCTATAACTGTCCTGTACCTATCCCTCCTCTATTACAGGACCCCATACCCTATAACTTTCCTGTACCTATCACTCCTCTATTACGGGACCCCATACCCTATAACTGTCCTGTACCTATCACTCCTCTATTACATCCTCACCCTATAACTGTCCTGTACCTATCACTCCTCTATTACAGGACCCCATACCCTATAACTGTCCTGTACCTATCACTCCTCTATTACAGGACCCCATACCCTATAACTGTCCTGTACCTATCCCTCCTCTATTACATCCTCACCCTATAACTGTCCTGTACCTATCACTCCTCTATTACAGGATCCCATACCCTATAACTGTCCTGTACCTATCACTCCTCTATTACAGGACCCCATACCCTATAACTGTCCTGTACCTATCACTCCTCTATTACAGGACCCCATACCCTATAACTGTCCTGTACCTATCCCTCCTCTATTACAGGACCCCATACCCTATAACTGTCCTGTACCTATTACTCCTCTATTACAGGACCCCATACCCTATAACTGTCCTGTACCTATCACTCCTCTATTACAGGACCCCATACCCTATAACTGTCCTGTATCTATCCCTTCTCTATTACATCCTCACCCTATAACTGTCCTGTACCTATCCCTCCTCTATTACAGGACCCCATACCCTATAACTGTCCTGTACCTATTACTCCTCTATTACAGGACCCCATACCCTATAACTGTCCTGTACCTATCCCTCCTCTATTACAGGACCCCATACCCTATTACTGTCCTGTACCTATTACTCCTCTATTACAGGGCCTTGCAACCTGTATGTGAGGCTCTGGGTTGCTCCCCTCTCAGTTCTGCTGCTTCTCTGCCTTCTTCCAATCCTGATTTTATTATCAAGTCAAAGCTGACACCATACTGTATGAATAACTTGGAGTTATGACAACTGTCATCCTACTACCAGTCATTAAAACACACGTTACCAAACATACACATGGCCTGTTTTCCTTCCCATAAATTATTTTGTGCATTATAAAACTATTCTTTGCAAATGTAAAAGACATTGGGTGTGAATAATCTCTCGCCACATTCAAGAACTCCATGATTAAATCAAAGTGTCTAACTCTGTGGTTTTCAGCCTTTCTTTGGTTAAGGAACCCTGTGTGAGATTCTTAGGTACCCCCCAACCATCTGTAAAAGTGTCCAGGTGCATTGTAAATTCTTCTGCAATTGATACAATTTTCAAATCACCAGAATGTTGCAGGGATGCCCAGGGAACCCAAGGATGGCTGGGAACCCCTGTTGAAAAACACTGGTCTAACTCTATCCCATTCCATGTTGTAATGCTGGGTTTTATTTTGTTCTTTCAGTCCCATTATACTTAATATATTCCAGGGTGATATCTCCCTGCTGCTGTATTGTAAGGTTGAGATCCCGTTTCCAGACTCCGTGCAAAAAAACCTTTTCTTGTGCTCCCCCCAACCTTTCAGTGTGAAGGGATAGTCTCTGATATACGTACATAGTTTATGAGGTTGAAAATAGACATACGTCCATTATGTTCAATCTATAAACAGAAAACCCCAAATGACAGGACAGATATTAAGGATTTTTTCCCCCAATACATAATGATGGTCACACTCCTGTTCATGTAACCTGTACAGACTATCCATTACAACCGCTGACACAGTGGGGGTCGGGGCACTATTGCATACAAACTCCCATCTAAATCAATGTGCCCTGATCAGCACTATCGCAGTTTAATGAATAACCCTGAGTCTAACACTTACTCTGTATAAGGAGCTGTAGAAGCTATAATCGTGATATACACACATATACACTAATTCACACTCTCCCTCATACACTGATAATCACACTCATGTTCACACATACATTCACGTACACTCTTTCACACATACATACTCACACACACCAGAACAGAACCACATCTCCCAGCATCCCTTGCTGCTTACATGGACCAGCTGAGATCCATCCAGGGTCCAGCGCCGGACAGCTTGCTCTTTTCCCAATTGTTCAGGACGCACAAATAAATCTCAATTCCATAAAGTCAACACAAACGCAGCTGGGGCAGCAGTGCCCCTCTCGCCTATCTGGGGCATCACACAAGCTGGCGCAGTGAAGGGGCACTGATGTCACACACGGGGTCACGTTGGCAAGTGTCCCTCTTACCGGTCTTGTTGCCATCAACTATAACCCGGAGGGAGGAAGATGAACAGCATATCCTGACCTGACATGTTACATTCCTAGCATCCTACACACACTGTCACCTGACCGGGAACATATTCAAGATATGAGTTGTCCTGACCCAGACCTGAGTGTGGACACAGATGTGTCACGTGCAGGTGATAAACTCTAATAAATCTCTTTACAAGGCCTTAGTGTAGGAATCCGCTTTAATGAATGGGTGTGGTGAGAAAATGTCAGTTAGATTTTTTAGCGGATTCAGACCTGCTGTATGTATATATTTGGTATACACACAGTGTGTATGTCATCAAAATGTTTAATGTTTACACACAGTAAACTGTCTGACGTAAATGGGACATATGTCTGTGACGGTGAGGGGGTAACCAGGCTCACAATAAAGGGTTAAGCCCGTTTGGTTACATCTGATCCATGTATTGGGGTTCCAGAGTGTCAGCTCTTGAGCCCAGGGTTTGTACATGCATAACCTGTATTGTGCGGTAATAAAGTATTTTATGTGTGTTTTACCTTTCCAGGAGTGCCAGCGAGCAGAGATTGCTGTGGTATGAGTTTCAATGGGGGTTTTGCAGAGAAAGTGTTGTCAGAATGTGCCTAGGTAGCCGGGGCTGGATACCACAAAAATGTACCCGGGAATTCTGAGTGATTCCTGGATACATGTAGGCACATTGTCCCTGCAATACCTATCCCTTGAAAACGCTTTCACGACTCACCCTAGGGGTTGAGCACAGACCAGAAAGGTAAAAGGGGCATAGGGATGTGAGGTGTCCCTGAAACAGTCAAGGGTTCCCTAAGTTAATGGGGATACCCAGTAAATGCCCAGGTCACCCAGAACCGATATAGGGGATCTGAGGTGCTCCAACCATACATATAAGGTTGTGAGGGGATTTTTAGAATCCATACTAAGTCTACGTAATAGTGTGTGGGGAATATGGCTAGTGAAAAATAAAGTGCAGCTTTTTATTCTATTTCCCATACTAGAAAGTCTTAGGTTTTTAATGTGTATATTTAATTAACAAAGTGTGTTAAGTACATACAGGCATACCCCGGTTTAAGGACACTCACTTTAAGTACACTCGCGAGTAAATACATATCGCTCAATAGGCAAACGGCAGCTCACGCATGCGCCTGTCAGCACGTCCTGAAAAGCAATACCGGCTCCCTATCTGTACCAAAGCTGTACGCAAGCGGGGAGACTATAGAGCCTGTTACAAATGCGTTTATTACATCAGTTATGCACGCATATGATGATTGCAGTACAGTACATGCATCGATAAATGGAAAAAAGGTAGTGCTTCACTTTAAGTACATTTTCGCTTTACATACATGCTCCGGTCCCATTGCGTATGTTAATGCGGGGTATGTCTGTATATGCTTTGTGCACAGAAAATGAGCTGGGACTTTCAGAACCAATGTTCTGACATGCCACTGGGGCTAACAACTTGGTGCCGGAAAGTCTGAACAGGACATGGAAGCCACATAGGATGTCTGCAGTGTCAAGACCATTTGGGCAGGAGGAAGAGCTCAAGTACCCACGTCCTGGGATGAACAGAAGTTCTCCAAATTTCCATGTGCCCCACCAGACTTGGAGGAGCCCAACCCAGCGCGTGGCTTCTGAATAGCAAGTGGCTGAGGTGGCAACCTTGCACATGCCCTTGGCAGATTCAGCACCCCCCTGCTTGCCCAGCTTCACATTACCAGCATCGCTCTGATTGGCTGGTTAGGAAACACCAACGCCTGGATTGGCTGCAGGGTTTTGTGAATGAAACTCAGAAGTATTATAAACCCCTGAGCCAATCAGATGTGTAGATTATAAGCACCAAGTCCAGCAAGTAAATTCCAGTCCTCTGGAGAGAGGGGAGCGGTGGCTTCCGGAATTACAGGCTGATTTCAGTTCCAGGACATCTCAGGTTAGGTCCCTGTCAGGGCAAACTTTGGATTTAGAAGCCCTATAGTTTTGACCCCCAGTAAGTGTGTCTTTTCTTATGTCGTTTGTAACATTGTGTCTCTGCCTTTTCCTGTGAATAAATGTACAATTTATTTCATTTACCTGTTTTGCTCATTGTATGTCTCCCGTGACAATGTTGCAGATGCATTGTCCTATAAACGTAGATGTTTATATGGTGTGTTACGCAGGTTGTAAATTAGACATCACCAACCTAAGAGCTGTCTAATATCTATCCAAGTTTATTAGTAGGGGGGAAATAATTAGAGTGACAGTCTGACTGGATTAGGAGCAGCTGTCTCAGATTGTCCTGCTTTTATATTTCTCATCTCTAGAGATTTTCCTCAACTGTTCTAAAGAGCTAAATATTAGGACTGGTTGAGCATGTCCCTGATCATCTGCAATCAGGATGTCATGTCACCCTACATTAGATATAAACCCAGGACTGTCTGAACCTGTCCCATATAATTTGCAGTCAGGGGATCACCCTACAGTAACAGTATATATACACCAGGACTGTTTGAGCCTGTCCCTGGTCATTCGGAGTCACTCTTGATGTCTCTCTCAGTGAAAAGTTCAAATATCTTATACAACCATCGCCTCCTGTCAGCACGTGGGTTATTCACGAGAAACTACATTTCCCGGCAGCACTTGCGCAGAGCCATCTGTGACTTGTAGTCATATCCTGCAATTTCTCCCTTGTGATTGACTGACATTGGGACTCCAGTTCCCGTGATGCCTCGCTCTGTGTCTGGACTCCGGCGCATGCGTATTAGCTGGCCTGATGATGGCGGCGGCCTAGGCTGGCACGGGGAGAAGCGCTGGAGTGGGGATGTCAGTGCTAAGGCTGAGCGCCGTGTCGCGTCTCTTGCGGGAGCAGCTGGCGCTGGGAGCCGGGCTGTGCCCTCGGTGCCGGGGGCCGCCTGACAGAGGTGAGTGTGACCCTCGGGTAAGAGCACGTTGTGCCCTGACCTTCCCCTCTCCTGTCACCAGGGAAATGGCTCACTTATCCTGTCACTGCAGGGCAATATAGAGCACCGCTGATACTGCAGGGCAATATAGAGCACCGCTGATACCGCAGGGCATCACTGACCCCCTCCCCAAATACCAACAGGTCTGGTCTGACCCCCACTCACCGTGAGGTCTGAACTGTGATCTCCCCACATCCCAATTTACCACCATGTCTGGACTGTGACACCTCCCACCACCACCACAATTCCCAGATAGCGCCAGGACTGGACTGTTCGCCACCCTGCCCCCAGATAGCGCCAGGTCTGGAGTGTGGCGCCCCCCCAGATAGCGCCAGGTCTGGAGTGTAACCCCCCCCCCCCCATCCACTGCCAGGTCTGCACTGTGACCCACCATCCCCAGATGCTGCCATGTCTGAACTAACTCTCCTCTAATACCCCTTTGCCCGGCAGGCTGTCCGCGGGGGGGCGTGCACAGATTGTCCTCTGCCAGCACCAAGAATAAGGCCGATGCCAGCGAAAGGACAGAGCTACTGGAAGGTCAGCAAACTGCCCCAGGGAGAGGAGGGGGCACCATGACAACCCCTATACTGCCAGGAGCCCTGCAGCACCTTGCCCTTCATATGTGGGGACATTGCTCTGCCATGTATTTCTTTCCCTCTCCCCCCCCCCTCCTCTCCCTGACAATGAAGGAGTTAAATTCCGCTGCAGAAAGATTGGGGCATTTGTCAAGTGGACCCTTTAAGACTTTTCGCTGCCAATGGGACCTGCATCCTATTACGGAGCAATGCAATACCATCCAAATATAATGGCAATGTTGATCAGTGGGTCACAATGTAGGGGTTAAGCAGTTTTCTGACAGTAAGGGGGTAAGCAGGTGCCTGGTTGTGTAGGGGCTCACACTTGTTAATGTCTCTTCCTTCCCTCCCCTGGCTCTCAGTCCTGCAGACCCGAGTGCAGCAGCTGCAGGTGGGCGATGCCCCCATGCTGGACTCCCACAGGGCTGGCCTGTCTGTGCTGGGCAGCAGCAGCAGCAGCGCAGAGCCCCCTCCCTCACAAGGCATGGAGCAGCCGGTCCCTGGCACGAGCGACCGGAAGAAGGTAGGAGACAGGGGGGAGCAGCCCAAACGCTGGATGGAAAAGCTGAGGAAGGAGCAGTGGGCAAAGCACCAGAGGAAGGATTGTCTGGACCCCAAATACCGGACTAGCCAGCCCCATCCCAAAGAAATAGAGACCCCTGTATCTGCGGCTGCTAGGTCCTGTCTGCAGGCTCCAGATACCCAAGTCAAAGACAAAAAAGTGGTCCGTGTTACCATGCGGGCGAAGATGAAAGATAAAGCCCCCAGCAGTGTTGTGAGACCCCTGGCTCTCCCTGTAAAGGATCCTGGGGACGTGACGAGGCAGTGGGAGGCACAAAGCAGGGGTTCCCTACTGGAGGATAAGGAGGGGAACATGTGTGGGAGCACCCAGCTCAGCATCCTGTGTTTCCTGGAGACCTGTGTGTTCCTCGGGGAGCTGGACAAGGCCCACCAATCCCTGAATTATTATCACCGCAGCCCAGCGCGGAGAAAACTGCTCAGCACCGCCATGTACAACCTGCTGATAAGAGGCTGGGCTAAGAAGGTAAGGAGAGGTGTGGGGCAGAGGCTGCAGGGAGTGCGAGCAGGGAGCCAGATGTGGCTGCAGGGTCTGCAGGAGCAGGGAGCGCACGTATAGTAGCCAGGGTCTGCAGGGAGCACACGTATTCAGGGTCTGCAGGAGCAGGGAGCGCACGTAATCGGGGTCTGCAGGAGCAGGGAGCGCACGTATCCAGGGTCTGCAGGAGCAGGGAGCGCACGTATCCAGGGTCTGCAGGAGCAGGGAGTGCACGTATCCAGGGTCTGCAGGAGCAGGAAGCACAAGTAGCCATGGTCTGCAGGATCAGGGAGCGCATGTAGTCAGGGTTTGCAGGAGCAGGAAACAGACGTATCCAGGGTCTTCAGGAGCAGGGAGCACACTTAGCCATGGTTTGCAGGAGCAGGGAGCACACTTAGCCAGGGTTTGCAGGAGCAGGGAGCACACTTAGCCAGGGTTTGCAGGAGCAGGTAGCACACGTATCCAGGGTCTGCAGGAGCAGGGAGCACACGTAGTCAGGGTCTGCAGGAGCAGGAAGCACACGTAGTCAGGGTTTGCAGGAGCAGGGAGCACACTTAGCCATGGTTTGCAGGAGCAGGGAGCACACTTAGCCAGGGTTTGCAGGAGCAGGTAGCACACGTATCCAGGGTCTGCAGGAGCAGGGAGCACACGTAGTCAGGGTCTGCAGGAACAGGGAGCGCATGTAGTCAGGGAGCGCACCTAGCCAGGGTCTGCAGGGAGAGGGACAGTGACACTCCGTCTGTCCCTGCAGGGAGAAGGACTGTGACTCCGCCTCTGCCTGCAGGGAGCGCAGGGAGAAGGACTGTGACTCCGCCTCTGCCTGCAGGGAGCGCAGGGAGAAGGACTGTGACTCCGCCTCTGCCTGCAGGGAGCGCAGGGAGAAGGACTGTGACTCCACCTCTGCCTGCAGGGAGCGCAGGGAGAAGGACTGTGACTCCGCCTCTGCCTGCAGGGGGCGCAGGGAGAAGGACTGTGACTCCGCCTCTGCCTGCAGGGGGCGCAGGGAGAAGGACTGTGACACTCTGCCTGTCCCTGCAGGGAGAAGGACTGTGACACTCTGCCTGTCCCTGCAGGGAGAAGGACTGTGACACTCTGCCTGTCCCTGCAGGGAGAAGGACTGTGACACTCTGCCTGTCCCTGCAGGGAGAAGGACTGTGACACTCTGCCTGTCCCTGCAGGGAGAAGGACTGTGACACTCCGCCTGTCCCTGCAGGGAGAAGGACTGTGACACTCTGCCTGTCCCTGCAGGGAGAAGGACTGTGACACTCTGCCTGTCCCTGCAGGGAGAAGGACTGTGACACTCTGCCTGTCCCTGCAGGGAGAAGGACTGTGACACTCTGCCTGTCCCTGCAGGGAGAAGGACTGTGACACTCTGCCTGTCCCTGCAGGGAGAAGGACTGTGACACTCTGCCTGTCCCTGCAGGGAGAAGGACTGTGACACTCTGCCTGTCCCTGCAGGGAGAAGGACTGTGACACTCTGCCTGTCCCTGCAGGGAGAAGGACTGTGACACTCCGCCTGTCCCTGCAGGGAGAAGGACTGTGACACTCTGCCTGTCCCTGCAGGGAGAAGGACTGTGACACTCTGCCTGTCCCTGCAGGGAGAAGGACTGTGACACTCCGCCTGTCCCTGCAGGGAGAAGGACTGTGACACTCTGCCTGTCCCTGCAGGGAGAAGGACTGTGACACTCCGCCTGTCCCTGCAGGGAGAAGGACTGTGACACTCCGCCTGTCCCTGCAGGGAGAAGGACTGTGACACTCCGCCTGTCCCTGCAGGGAGAAGGACTGTGACACTCCGCCTGTCCCTGCAGGGAGAAGGACTGTGACACTCCGCCTGTCCCTGCAGGGAGAAGGACTGTGACACTCCGCCTGTCCCTACAGGGCTCTCTACTTCAGATCGGGCATATCTTCACCATGCTGGATGAAGCCGGGTTGAAGCCAAGCCTTGGGTCCTATGCTGCAGCGCTGGAGTGCATGGGACGCAGTGACAGCTCTACCAAAGTCATCCAGAGGTAAGGAGGCCACGAATCCTTGCCAACCCCCAGCCACTGACCACGCGGGAACAGCAGCGGTCCTGTGATAAAATACAGGAGACCACATCCGACACAGCATTGTACATTAGATGTATTAATACTAATGCAAACAATAATATTATTGTAAGTCATATATGTAATACATATATTATGTATATGTCATGTAGTACTGACATGTATGCAGCACAGTGCATTCCAAACCTGAAGAGCTTACAATCTAATTTTGGTGCCAAAGGCACAGGGAGATAACGCGATATGCCACAGTCACATGGAGACACACTGACATGAACCGGGTTCACCCACTTCAAAGGCAGTGCTCTTACCCATGTAATAAAAGGAATCCCCGGAGAATGCGTTTTGGGCTGTGTGTAAAGGCCCCGGGTTTGTTTGTGCTGTGCGAGACTGGAAAGCAGAAATGCAATGAGCTGCACGTTGAGATTTGCTAAAAGAAAGTAGTGATACAGGGTACCACTGAAGGCCGTTGCACGCCTACGAGACAGATTGCTGTCTCTGCTGCCGTTCCCTGTGGAGGCCAGCAGGTGGCATCCAGGCTCCTTCTGTTGCGTGCCTTAGGCCAGGGGTGCGCAAACTGGGGGGCGCTCGATTTTCTGGGGCGCGGAAGTTATAGAGGTTCCGTGCGCTCCCCCCAGACATTTAAATGAAATGCCGGGGGACCGTGCGAGGTCTCTATAATACTTACCTTCCCTTCAGGGAAGGGCAGGAGCAGCGGGGCACTGCATGGGCGTGGGGAGGAGCAGTGAGGCACTGCATGGGCGTGGGGAGAAGCACAGGGGCACTGCATGGACGGGGGGGGCAGAGGGGCACTGCATGGACGGGGGAGGAGCAGTGGGGCACTGCATGGGCGTGGGGAGGAGCAGTGGGGCACTGCATGGGCGTGGGGAGGAGCAGTGGGGCACTGCATGGGCGTGGGGAGGAGCAGTGGGGCACTGCATGGACGGGGGTTAGCAGAGGGGCACTGCATGGACGGGGGGGGTAGCAGAGGGGCACTGCATGGACGGGGGGGTAGCAGAGGGGCACTGCATGGACGGGGGGGTAGCAGAGGGGCACTGCATGGACGGGGGGGAGCAGAGGGGCACTGCATGGACGGGGGGGAGCAGAGTGGCACTGCATGGACGGGGGGAGCAGAGGGGCACTGCATGCATGGGGAGGAGCAGTGGGGCACTGCATTCATGGGGAGGAGCAGTGGGGCACTGCATACATGGGGAGGAGCAGAGGGGCACTGCATGCATGGGGAGGAGCAGAGGGGCACTGCATGCATGGGGAGGAGCAGAGGGGCACTGCATGCATGGGGAGGAGCAGAGGGGCACTGCATGCATGGGGAGGAGCAGAGGGGCACTACATGGATAGGGGGAGGAGCAGAAGGGCACTACATGGATAGGGGCACTACATGGGCACTACATGGATAGGGGGAGGAGCAGAAGGGCACTGCATGGGTGGGGGAGGTAGCAGAGGGGCACTGCATGCGTGGGGCGGGGGGAGGAGCAGAGGGACACTGCATGGGCGGGGCTAGCAGAGGGGCACTGCATGCGGGAGGAGGAGCAGATGGGCAATACATGCAGGGGAGGGGCAATGCATACAGGGGGAGGAGCAGAGGGGCAATGCATGTGGGGGGAGGAGCACTGCATGCGCAGAGGGGGAAGGAGCTGAGGGGCAATGCATGCTCGGGGGGGGAGGAGCAGAGGGGCACTGCATGCTCGAGGAGGGGGGGAGGGGCACTGCATGTGCGGGGTGGGGGAGGAGCAGAGGGGCACTGCATGCTCGAGGAGGGGGGGAGGAGCAGAGGGGCACTGCATGTGCGGGGTGGGGGAGGAGCAGAGGGGCACTGCATGCTCGAGGAGGGGGGGAGGAGCAGAGGGGCACTGCATGTGCGGGGTGGGGGAGGAGCAGAGGGGCACTGCATGCTCGAGGAGGGGGGGAGGAGCAGAGGGGCACTGCATGTGCGGGGTTGGGGAGGAGCAGAGGGGCACTGCATGCGCAGGGAGGTGGAACGGTACTCTTCCCTCCCCAGTAACAGTACAGTCAGGCTCCCCCCTGCCATCTCTCCAATCTCTCCACTCTTCAGGTGCCTGAGCCAGATGGAGAGAGACGGTTTCTCCCCTGTGGAGCTGTTTCTTCACTTTAACTACCAGGAAGACGAGAGGGACATGGTGCTGAGAGCGGTGCGCTGCATCCAGCCAGACTTCCAGCCTCCACTCCGGCCTCGCGCCATCTGCTCCTCCCCTCTAGTCAACGACTTTTACAGCAAGGTGGGTGGTGGGTGGCCACTGCCAGCTCCTGCACCATCAGCACTTTTTTTTAACCCTTCTGCTGCCACAAGGCTCTGCAAAACACTGCAGTCTCAAAATACATGTAATTGGCGGCTGTCGAAGCGTTCAGTGGCTTTGAAGCAGGGGAGTCTGGTTAAAATCCCGGTGTCAGCTCCTTGTGACTTGGGGCAAGTCACTTTATCTCCCTGTGCCTCAGGCACCAAGACATTAGATTGTGAGCTCTTTATTGCAGGAAATCATTGTGCCTGAGAAATGCTGTGTACAGCGCTGAGTGCATGGTCAGCGCTATATGAGAGATATATATATATATTGTTCTTAATGTTGTGTTTTTTTAGGTAGCACTATACATAGACATTTGTAGGCATGAGTTCCTGCCCCGCTGAGTTTACAATCTTTATTTTCCGGAGGCACATGGAGATTAAGTGACTTGCCCAAAGTCACAAGGACACTGGTAAAGGCAACAACGGAACCGTAAATGGTATTTTATTATGGCGCGGAGAAGGGCAGAATCCTGACGTGACTTAGGAACCGGAGCTCTCCTCATCAATTAATCAGTGGCTACAAAGTATCTTTACACGCTGCGGCACAGACCCCGGCGTCATGTTAGGATGAATAATTAACTGCCAATTACCCGGGATTTACAGCATCACATTGCGACACCCTGGGAGCCTTGTGATGCTGGGTTATATTCAGAGCAGTGTGTGTCTCTGTGTGTCTCTGTGTGTCTCTGTGTGTCTCTGTGTGTCTCTGTGTGTCTCTGTGTGTCTCTGTGTGTCTCTGTGTGTCTGCATGTGACCGCGCGTCTCTCTGCGCGCGTGCCTCTCTCTCTGCGCGCGCGCGCCTCTGTCTCTCTGCGCGCGCGCGCCTCTGTCTCTCTGCGCGCGCCTCTGTCTCTCTGCGCGCGCGCGCCTCTGTCTCTCTCTGCGCGCGCCTCTGTTTGTCCGGACATGAGTACCTGCGAGAGCTGCATGGCAGGATAGCAGTGCAGTGACAGAGCTGTGTGTGCAGGATAGCAGTGCAGTGACAGAGCTGTGTGTGCAGGATAGCAGTGCAGTGACAGAGCTGTGTGTGCAGGATAGCAGTGCAGTGACAGAGCTGTGTGTGCAGGATAGAAGTGCAGTGACAGACCTGTGTGTGCAGGATAGCAGTGCAGTGACAGAGCTGTGTGTGCAGGATAGCAGTGCAGTGACAGAGCTGTGTGTGCAGGATAGAAGTGCAGTGACAGAGCCGTGTGTGCAGGATAGAAGTGCAGTGACAGAGCCGTGTGTGCAGGATAGAAGTGCAGTGACAGAGCCGTGTGTGCAGGATAGCAGTGCAGTGACAGAGCCGTGTGTGCAGGATAGCAGTGCAGTGACAGAGCCGTGTGTGCAGGATAGCAGTGCAGTGACAGAGCCGTGTGTGCAGGATAGCAGTGCAGTGACAGAGCCGTGTGTGCAGGATAGCAGTGCAGTGACAGAGCCGTGTGTGCAGGATAGCAGTGCAGTGACAGAGCCGTGTGTGCAGGATAGCAGTGCAGTGACAGAGCCGTGTGTGCAGGATAGCAGTGCAGTGACAGAGCCGTGTGTGCAGGATAGCAGTGCAGTGACAGAGCCGTGTGTGCAGGATAGCAGTGCAGTGACAGAGCCGTGTGTGCAGGATAGCAGTGCAGTGACAGAGCCGTGTGTGCAGGATAGCAGTGCAGTGACAGAGCCGTGTGTGCAGGATAGCAGTGCAGTGACAGAGCCGTGTGTGCAGGATAGCAGTGCAGTGACAGAGCTGTGTGTGCAGGATAGCAGTGCAGTGACAGAGCTGTGTGTGCAGGATAGAAGTGCAGTGACAGAGCTGTGTGCAGAGGAAGTTGCAGTGCAGTTGATGGAGCTGACACAAGTCCTCCTTCTCTCTGCAGGAGCCCCCCCCGTTGTACCCTCGGCTGGATTTCACGCTGGAGGAGCTGCAGAGCCGTTTTGAACAGCAGCTGAAGATGGAGAGCTCCGATACCATCACTATAGACTCGGTGGAGGCCACAAAGCCGATCACAGAGGAGAGGGTGAAAGCGGTGAGATAACCACCCCAAATATATCACCAGGAGGGTCTGAATGGGACGGTAGTGCTATGATAGCCCGTCGCAGGGCATTGCTGGGGTGACGGGTGCAGCTCGCTCATGTTGGGTTTGGTGTGCTGCTTTCAGAGGGCGGTGCTGGAGGGTCTGCGCTCGCACTGGGAGAAGGCGCTGCTCCAGGCTTTTAGGGACTCCAAGATTCACCTGGCAGCGGCCAACAAAAAAACACATGGCATGAACCTCTACCCCCTACCTGTGCCTGCTGGAGGAACAGCAGTATGTGGCCATCATGTTGCAGGTGTGTGCAGTGCGCGTGTGCATATACCCTACTCACCACTTTGTGTATCAGCAGTGCCTCTCCTGCCCTCTCCGTCCCTACAACACGTCTCATCCCTCTCTTCCTTGCTGTCCTCATACTGCTCCTTTACTTCCTTGTCACCCTGCAGTCCTCTCTGACCCCCTTCCCTCCCTTGCTCCTTGCAGTGCCTCAGACCCCCATACCCCCTCTTGCTCCTTGCAGTGCCTCTCTGACCCCCCCCCCACTTGCTCTGTGCAGTGCCTCTCTGACCCCCCCTTGCTCTGTGCAGTGCCTCTCTGACCCCCCCCTTGCTCTGTGCAGTGCCTCTCTGACCCCCCCCTTGCTCTGTGCAGGGCCTCTCTGACCCCCCCCCCCCCCCTTGCTCTGTGCAGTGCCTCTCTGACCCCCCCCTTGCTCTGTGCAGTGCCTCTCTGACCCCCTTGCTCTGTGCAGTGCCTCTCTGACCCCCTTACCCCCCCCCCTTGCTCTGTGCAGTGCCTCTCTTACCCCCCCTTGCTTCTTGCAGTGCCTCTCTGACCCCCTTGCTCCTTGCAGTGCCTCTCTGACCCCCCCCCTTGCTCCTTGCAGTGCCTCTCTGACCCCCCCCTTGCTCCTTGCAGTGCCTCTCTGACCCCCCCCCCCTTGCTCCTTGCAGTGCCTCTCTGAACCCCCCCCCCTTGCTCCTTGCAGTGCCTCTCTGACCCCCCCCCTTGCTCCTTGCAGTGCCTCTCTGACCCCCCCCCCCTTGCTCCTTGCAGTGCCTCTCTGAACCCCCCCCCCCCTTGCTCCTTGCAGTGCCTCTGACCCCCCCTTGCTCCTTGCAGTGCCTCTCTGACCCCCCCCTCCCCCCTTGCTCCTTGCAGTGCCTCTCTGACGCCCCTCCCCCTTGCTCCTTGCAGTGCCTCTCCACAATGCCTCCTAATGGGGAGTCCCTCAGGATTATCGCTAGGGATTTGGGAACCAGGATCTACAACAAGTTCTCCATTCGCAGGAAGTTACAGGGACGTCACGTGGACAAGATGAGGGGACTGTACAGTGAATACTGCCATCTGCTGGCCAGGGACGGAAAGGTCAGACAGACACCCGCACAGACTGCCACATTCCTATCTACAGGTCAGATACCTGTTCTCCTCACTCATCCATCGCACACCTGTGTCCCCCCCCCCGCCCCTCAGGTGTCCAGGCTGCTGGCGCGGGAGCTTTGGGAGCAGCTGGAGGAGGAGCAGTTCGGAGGCAGCAGCTTGCAGAACACGGAGACCCCGTGGCCTCGCATCCTGCTGATGCAGTTGGGGTCGCATCTGGTGGATCTGATGGTGCAGGCGGTGAAGGTGCAGAGTAACCTGCTGAGTCGAAGGGGGGCACACAAGCTCATCCCCGTGCTGTATCACATGTACTCGTTCCAGAGCAACCACCAGGTGAGGTGAGGGGGGGGGGCTGTGTGAGTTATATCTGTGCATGTGCCTTTCTGCATACAAGTACCCACACACAGAGCTGTACTGGTGTATACATACTGTACTTCTAATTATACATACATCTGTATACCTTGTTCTAAAATAGCAGAATGTCACCTTTTATTTGCAACTATACCGCCCGCGCGCTTGTGTGCCCCTGTCGCTGTGTATGCCCGCGCGCCTGTGTGCCCGTCGCTGTGTATGCCCGCGCGCCTGTGCCCGTCGCTGTGTATGCCCGCGCGCCTGTGTGCCCGTCGCTGTGTATGCCCGCGCGTCTGTGTGCCCGTCGCTGTGTATGCCCGCGCGCCTGTATGCCCGCGCGTCTGTGTGCCCGTCGCTGTGTATGCCCGCGCGTCTGTGTGCCCGTCGCTGTGTATGCCCGCGCGCCTGTGCCCGTCGCTGTGTATGCCCGCGCGCCTGTGCCCGTCGCTGTGTATGCCCGCGCGTCTGTGTGCCGTCGCTGTGTATGCCCGCGCGCACACCCGCTGAGTGTAGTTTTTAGTGATTTTCAGGTATTCTTCTTTTAGCAGCTGTATCTCTGCTTTTTCTTCTCCTCTAATTCTGCTCTTCCACATCCTTCTCCTGTCTCCCAACACAGCAGTTAGGATTTACTGCCCGACTCGCGTACAATCTTTCTCTCTGTGTTCATTTTGTATGTAATTTGTACTTCTCACAAATGTTTTAATCTCACCCTTTGCCTTCCCCTCTTCCACCCACCCTCCTCTCACCCCAATGCCCACCCTCTCACCTTTTTTCTGCCCTGGATTGGGTCATTCAACCATTTGCCTTCTCCCCCCCCCCTCTGCCTTCTCCCCCCCCCCCCCTGCCTCCTCCTCCCCCTTCCTCGCCTCCTCCCTCCCCCCCTTCCTCGCCTCCTCCCCTCCCCCCCCCCTTCCTCGCCTCCTCCCCTCCCCCCTTCCTCGCCTCCTCCCCTCCCCCCCCTTCCTCGCCTCCTCCCCTCCCCCCCCTTCCTCGCCTCCTCCCCTCCCCCCCTTCCTCGCCTCCTCCCCTCCCCCCCTTCCTCGCCTCCTCCCCTCCCCCCTTCCTCGCCTCCTCCCCCCCCTTCCTCGCCTCCTCCCCCCCCCTTCCTCGCCTCCTCCTCCCCCCCCCTTCCTCGCCTCCTCCTCCCCCCCCTTCCTCGCCTCCTCCTCCCCCCCCTTCCTCGCCTCCTCCTCCCCCCCCCTTCCTCGCCTCCTCCTCCCCCCCCTTCCTCGCCTCCTCCTCCCCCCCCTTCCTCGCCTCCTCCTCCCCCCCCCTTCCTCGCCTCCTCCCCCCCCTTCCTCGCCTCCTCCCCCCCTTCCTCGCCTCCTCCCCCCCTTCCTCGCCTCCTCCCCCCCTTCCTCGCCTCCTCCCCCCCCTTCCTCGCCGCCTCCTCCCCCCCTTCCTCGCTTCCTCCCCTCCCCCCCCTTCCTCGCCTCCTCCCCTCCCCCCCCTTCCTCGCCTCCTCCCCTCCCCCCCTTCCTCGCCTCCTCCCCTCCCCCCCCTTCCTCGCCTCCTCCCCTCCCCCCCCTTCCTCGCCTCCTCCCCTCCCCCCCCTTCCTCGCCTCCTCCCCTCCCCCCCTTCCTCCTCCCCTCCCCCCCCCTTCCTCGCCTCCTCCCCTCCCCCCCTTCCTCCTCCCCTCCCCCCCCTTCCTCGCCTCCTCCCCTCCCCCCCCTTCCTCGCCTCCTCCCCTCCCCCCCCCTCCTCGCCTCCTCCTCCCCCCCCTTCCTCGCCTCCTCCCCCCCCTTCCTCGCCTCCTCCTCCCCCCCCCTTCCTCGCCTCCCCTCCTCCCCCCCCTCCTCGCCTCCTCCTCCCCCCCCCCTTCCTCGCCTCCTCCCCCCCCCCCTTCCTCGCCTCCTCCCCCCCCCCCTTCCTCGCCTCCTCCCCCCCTTCCTCGCCTCCTCCCCCCCCTTCCTCGCCTCCTCCTCCCCCCCCTTCCTCGCCTCCTCCTCCCCCCCCCCCTTCCTCGCCTCCTCCCCCCCCCCCTTCCTCGCCTCCCTCCCCCCCTTCCTCGCCTCCTCCCCCCCCTTCCTCGCCTCCTCCCCCCCTTCCTCGCCTCCTCCCCCCCCTTCCTCGCCTCCTCCCCCCCCTTCCTCGCCTCCTCCCCCCCCTTCCTCGCCTCCTCCCCCCCCTTCCTCGCCTCCTCCTCCCCCCCCCCTTCCTCGCCTCCTCCCCCCCCTTCCTCGCCTCCTCCCCCCCCTTCCTCGCCTCCTCCCCCCCTTCCTCGCCTCCTCCCCCCCTTCCTCGCTTCCTCCCTCCCCCCCCTTCCTCGCCTCCTCCCCTCCCCCCCCTTCCTCGCCTCCTCCCCTCCCCCCCCTTCCTCGCCTCCTCCCCTCCCCCCCCTTCCTCGCCTCCTCCCCTCCCCCCCCCTTCCTCGCCTCCTCCCCTCCCCCCCCTTCCTCGCCTCCTCCCCTCCCCCCCTTCCTCGCCTCCTCCCCTCCCCCCCCTTCCTCGCCTCCTCCCCTCCCCCCCCTTCCTCGCCTCCTCCCCTCCCCCCCTTCCTCCTCCCCTCCTCCCCCCTTCCTCGCCTCCTCCCCTCCCCCCCTTCCTCCTCCCCTCCCCCCCCCTTCCTCGCCTCCTCCCCCCCCCTTCCTCGCCTCCTCCCCTCCCCCCCCTTCCTCGCCTCCTCCCCTCCCCCCCCCTTCCTCGCCTCCTCCCTCCCCCCCCCCCCTTCATCGCTTCCTCGCCTCCTCCCCCCCTTCCTCGCCTCCTCGCCTCCTCCCCCCCTTCCTCGCCTCCTCCCCTACAGATCGGGTTCATCAAACCACACCCTATCTTCAGCCAGATCCAGTCGTCGGCGAGTGAGACCCGCCTCACCTTCGACTCCTCCGTCATGGCCATGCTGTGCCCTCCAGTGCCCTGGACCTCCCCCCCACTTTGGGGGTTATGTGCTGAGCCCCGCCAAGCTGATGCGCGTCATGGACGGTGCGTTGCAGCACCAGCTCCTCCTGGAAAAGAGCCCCCTGGGCCAACTGCACCCTGTGCTGGACTCGCTCAACCAGCTCGGCATTTGCGCCTGGCGCATCAATGAGCCCCTGCTGGACATCATCGTGTCCATCTTCAACGAGAAGGGCAACGAGAAGCTGGACATCCCCCCTCCTCTCACCGAGGCACCAAAGCACCCGGTGCAGGTTCCCAACGTCGTGACCTCCTGGGACAAGGTGACGTACAAGAGGGAGATGGCCAAGTGCCAGAAGAAGATGGCGGAGATGTACAGCCTGCGCATGGACGCGCTCTACAAACTCTCCATCGCCAGCCACCTGCGGGATCAGGTCTTCTGGTTCCCCCACAACATGGACTTCCGCGGGCGCACGTACCCCTGCCCGCCATACTTCAACCACCTGGGCAGCGACGTGACGCGTGCCCTGCTGCTGTTTGCGGACGGGCGGGCGCTGGGCCCGCGGGGCCTGGATTGGCTGAAGACGCATCTCATCAACCTGACTGGGCTGAAGAAGAGGAGTTCGCTGCAGGAGAGGCTGGAGTACGCAGAGCTGGTCATGGGGGAGATCCTGGACTCCGCTGACCGGCCACTCACAGTGAGTGGGAGTGCGGGCATCACGTGCGTGTGTGTGTGTGTGTGTATGGGGTAGGGCATCACTGTTTGTGTGGAGGGCATCACGTGTGTTTGTGTGTGGCATCACTAGTGTGTGTGCATGTTTGTGTGGAGGGCATCACTAGTGTGTACGTGTGTGTGTGTCTCACATCCCTGTGCGCGGGTGTTTTTGGGGGGGAGGGGCACATCACTGTGTGCGGGTGTTTGTGGGGGGAGGGGCACATCACTGTGTGCGGGTGTTTGTGGGGGGGCACATTACGGTGCGCAGGTGTTTGTGGGGGGGAGGGGCACATGACTGTGCGGGTGTTTGTGGGGGGAGGGGCACACCACTGTGTGCGGGTGTTTGTGGGGGGGGCACATCACGGTGCGCAGGTGTTTGTGGGGGGGAGGGGCACATGACTGTGTGCGGGTGTTTGTGGGGGAGGGGCACACCACTGTGTGCGGGTGTTTGTGGGGGGGAGGGGCACATGACTGTGTGCGGGTGTTTGTGGGGGGGAGGGGCACATCACTGCGCGGGTGTTTGTGGGGGGGAGGGGCACATCACTGCGCGGGTGTTTGTGGGGGGGAGGGGCACACCACTGTGCGCGGGTGTTTGTGGGGGGGAGGGGCACACCACTGTGCGCGGGTGTTTGTGGGGGGAGGGGCACATGACTGTGTGCGGGTGTTTGTGGGGGGAGGGGCACATGACTGTGCGCGGGTGTTTGTGGGGGGAGGGGCACATGACTGTGCGCGGGTGTTTGTGGGGGGAGGGGCACATGACTGCGCGGGTGACTCTCACTCTCTCGCAGGGCAGGAGGTGGTGGATGACGGCGGATGAGCCTTGGCAGGCCCTTGCCTGCTGCATGGAGATCGCGAAAGCCTCACGCTCCCCAGACCCCACCAAATACGTCTCCCACTTCCCTGTGCACCAGGTACGGATAGCGACAGGACAGGACAGGACAGTGCAGGGGAATAGAGCCAGGCACCTCTAGGACTGCATAGAGCAGGGATACAAAACAGACGTGCATGTCTAGGACTGGGCAGGTACCTCTAGGAATGGATAGTGTGACCTACCAGGCGATTCTCTGACTCTCCTCTCCCCAGGACGGCTCTTGTAATGGGCTCCAGCATTACGCAGCTCTGGGCCGGGACGTGATCGGAGCGCGATCGGTGAATCTGATGCCCTGCGACACCCCCAAGATGTGTACAGTGGCGTCGCGCAGCAGGTGAGACCCCCCCCTCCCCCAATGCTGCAAC